>NW_024096027.1:0-77924 GCF_016699485.2 Gallus gallus
ATGACTTTCTGTTAAACGGAGGATTTTTGTGGTGAAAATGCGTGGTGTTCAGGTTAAAGCAGGGATTTTCGATGAGAAAATACATGATTTGGGGGTTAAATGTGCTTGTTTGTTTGTTTGTTTGTTTGTTTGTTTGTTTGTTTTTAAGAGAAAACTTGTGATTTTTGATAAATTATGTATTTTTGAAGTGAAAATGCGTGATTTTCAGGTTAGATCAGGGATTCTTGAAGAGAAAATGCATCATTGTCGGGTTACATGGGGGATTTCCAAAGAGAAATAGCCTTTTTTTTCTGGTTAAATGGGGGATTTTTGAAGAGAAAATGCGTGATTTTCAGATTAAATGGGGATTCTTGAAGGGAAAATGTGTGATTTTCGGGGTAAATGGGGGATTCTCGAAGAGAAAATGGGTGATTTTGGGGTTTAAACTGCTATTTTTGTAGAGAATATGCATGATTTTGGGTTTAAAAGAGGGATTCTCAAAGAGAAAAAGCGTTATTTTTGTTTAAGTGGGGTATTTTTGAAGGGAAAATGTGTGATTTTCGGGTTAAATGGGGGATTCTCAAAGAGAAAATGCATGATTTTCGTTTACATGTGAGATTTTTGTAGAGGACATGCGTGATTTTTTGGATACATGGGGGATTCTTGTAGCAAACATGTTTGATTTTGGGGTCAAATGGGGGATTTTTGGAGAGCAAAAGTGTGATTTTCACGTTAAATGGGGGATTTTCCGAGAGAAAATGTGTGATTTTGGGGATAAAGGGGTATTTTTGAAGAGATAAAGCATGATTTGGGGGTAAATGGGGGATTTTCCAAGAGAAAATGTGTGATTTTTGAGTTAATGGGGGATTTTGCAAGAGAAAATGGGTGATTTTGGGGTTAAATGGGGGATTGTTGAAGAGACAATGCATGGTTTTGGGGTTAAGGGGGGATTTTTGAAGAGAAAACGCGTAATTTTTGGTTTAAACAGCTATTTTTGAAGAGAATATGCGTGATTTTCAGTTTAAATCAGGGATTCTCAAAGAGAAGATGTGTGATTTTTGTTTGAATGGGGTATTTTTGAAGAGAAAATGCACGATTTTTGGGTTAAATGGGGGATTTTCGAAGAGGAAATGCTTCGTTTCAGGTTGAATTGGGGGTTTTCGAAGCCAAAATGCGTGATTTTCACTTAAATGGGGGATTTTCCAAACGAAAATGCATGAATTTCTTTTTAGATGGGGGATTTTCATAGAGAAAAGGCATGATTTTTGTGTTAAGTGGGGGATATTTGCAAAAAAAAAAAAAAACAAAAAACAAGGCGTGATTTTTGGGTTAAATAGGGGATTTTTGAAGAGAAAATGTGTGATTTTCAGTTAAATCACGGAATCTCTAAGAGAAAATGCCTGATGTTTGCATTAAATGTGTGATTTTCGTCGAGATAATGCGTGATTTTCAGGTTACATGGGAGATTTTTGTAGAGAAAATGCGTGATTTTTGGTTAATTGGGTGATTTCTGCAAAGAAAATGCATCATTCCTGGGTTAAATTGTGTATTTTTGCAGAGAAAATGCTTGATTTTCATTTAAATGAGGGATTTCTTGCAGAGACAATGCTTGATTTTTGTTTAAATGAGGGATTTTGGCAGAGAACATGCGTGATTTTCGGGTTAAACGGGGGATTTCTGCAAAAAAAAAAAAAACCATGATTCTCAGGTAAAATTTGGTGTAGTTGAGGAGAAAATGCATGATTTTCGGGTTAAATGGGGGATTTCGGAAGAGAAAATGCGTGTTGTTTGAGATAAACGTGGGATTTTTGTAGAGCGAATGCATGATTTTCGGGTTAAATGGGGGATTTTCCAAGGGAAAATTTGTGATTTTGGGGTTAAATGGGGGACTTTCCAAGGGAAAAGGCGTGATTTTCACGTTAAATGGGGGATTTTCCAAGAGAAAATGTGTAATTTCCAGGTTAAATGGGGGATTGTTGAAGAGAAAATGTGTGAGTTTTGGTTAAAAGGGGGGTTTTCCAGCGAAAATGCATGACTTTCTGTTAAACGGAGGATTTTTGTGGTGAAAATGCGTGGTGTTCAGGTTAAAGCAGGGATTTTCGATGAGAAAATACATGATTTGGGGGTTAAATGTGCTTGTTTGTTTGATTGTTTGATTGTTTGTTTGTTTTTAAGAGAAAACTTGTGATTTTTGATAAATTATGTATTTTTGAAGTGAAAATGCGTGATTTTCAGGTTAGATCAGGGATTCTTGAAGAGAAAATGCATCATTGTCGGGTTACATGGGGGATTTCCAAAGAGAAATAGCCTTTTTTTTCTGGTTAAATGGGGGATTTTTGAAGAGAAAATGCGTGATTTTCAGATTAAATGGGGATTCTTGAAGGGAAAATGTGTGATTTTCGGGGTAAATGGGGGATTCTCGAAGAGAAAATGGGTGATTTTCGGGTTTAAACTGCTATTTTTGTAGAGAATATGCATGATTTTGGGTTTAAAAGAGGGATTCTCAAAGAGAAAAAGCGTTATTTTTGTTTAAGTGGGGTATTTTTGAAGGGAAAATGTGTGATTTTCGGGTTAAATGGGGGATTCTCAAAGAGAAAATGCATGATTTTCGTTTACATGTGAGATTTTTGTAGAGGACATGCGTGATTTTTTGGATACATGGGGGATTCTTGTAGCAAACATGTTTGATTTTGGGGTCAAATGGGGGATTTTTGGAGAGCAAAAGTGTGATTTTCACGTTAAATGGGGGATTTTCCGAGAGAAAATGTGTGATTTTGGGGATAAAGGGGTATTTTTGAAGAGATAAAGCATGATTTGGGGGTAAATGGGGGATTTTCCAAGAGAAAATGTGTGATTTTTGAGTTAATGGGGGATTTTGCAAGAGAAAATGGGTGATTTTGGGGTTAAATGGGGGATTGTTGAAGAGACAATGCATGGTTTTGGGGTTAAGGGGGGATTTTTGAAGAGAAAACGCGTAATTTTTGGTTTAAACAGCTATTTTTGAAGAGAATATGCGTGATTTTCAGTTTAAATCAGGGATTCTCAAAGAGAAGATGTGTGATTTTTGTTTGAATGGGGTATTTTTGAAGAGAAAATGCACGATTTTTGGGTTAAATGGGGGATTTTCGAAGAGGAAATGCTTCGTTTCAGGTTGAATTGGGGGTTTTCGAAGCCAAAATGCGTGATTTTCACTTAAATGGGGGATTTTCCAAACGAAAATGCATGAATTTCTTTTTAGATGGGGGATTTTCATAGAGAAAAGGCATGATTTTTGTGTTAAGTGGGGGATATTTGCAAAAAAAAAAAAAAACAAAAAACAAGGCGTGATTTTTGGGTTAAATAGGGGATTTTTGAAGAGAAAATGTGTGATTTTCAGTTAAATCACGGAATCTCTAAGAGAAAATGCCTGATGTTTGCATTAAATGTGTGATTTTCGTCGAGATAATGCGTGATTTTCAGGTTACATGGGAGATTTTTGGAGAGAAAATGCGTGATTTTTGGTTAATTGGGTGATTTCTGCAAAGAAAATGCATCATTCCTGGGTTAAATTGTGTATTTTTGCAGAGAAAATGCTTGATTTTCATTTAAATGAGGGATTTCTTGCAGAGACAATGCTTGATTTTTGTTTAAATGAGGGATTTTGGCAGAGAACATGCGTGATTTTCGGGTTAAACGGGGGATTTCTGCAAAAAAAAAAAAACCATGATTCTCAGGTAAAATTTGGTGTAGTTGAGGAGAAAATGCATGATTTTCAGGTTAAATGGGGGATTTCGGAAGAGAAAATGCGTGTTGTTTGAGATAAACGTGGGATTTTTGTAGAGCGAATGCATGATTTTCGGGTTAAATGGGGGATTTTCCAAGGGAAAATTTGTGATTTTGGGGTTAAATGGGGGACTTTCCAAGGGAAAAGGCGTGATTTTCACGTTAAATGGGGGATTTTCCAAGAGAAAATGTGTAATTTCCAGGTTAAATGGGGGATTGTTGAAGAGAAAATGTGTGAGTTTTGGTTAAAAGGGGGGTTTTCCAGCGAAAATGCATGACTTTCTGTTAAACGGAGGATTTTTGTGGTGAAAATGCGTGGTGTTCAGGTTAAAGCAGGGATTTTCGATGAGAAAATACATGATTTGGGGGTTAAATGTGCTTGTTTGTTTGATTGTTTGATTGTTTGTTTGTTTTTAAGAGAAAACTTGTGATTTTTGATAAATTATGTATTTTTGAAGTGAAAATGCGTGATTTTCAGGTTAGATCAGGGATTCTTGAAGAGAAAATGCATCATTGTCGGGTTACATGGGGGATTTCCAAAGAGAAATAGCCTTTTTTTTCTGGTTAAATGGGGGATTTTTGAAGAGAAAATGCGTGATTTTCAGATTAAATGGGGATTCTTGAAGGGAAAATGTGTGATTTTCGGGGTAAATGGGGGATTCTCGAAGAGAAAATGGGTGATTTTGGGGTTTAAACTGCTATTTTTGTAGAGAATATGCATGATTTTGGGTTTAAAAGAGGGATTCTCAAAGAGAAAAAGCGTTATTTTTGTTTAAGTGGGGTATTTTTGAAGGGAAAATGTGTGATTTTCGGGTTAAATGGGGGATTCTCAAAGAGAAAATGCATGATTTTCGTTTACATGTGAGATTTTTGTAGAGGACATGCGTGATTTTTTGGATACATGGGGGATTCTTGTAGCAAACATGTTTGATTTTGGGGTCAAATGGGGGATTTTTGGAGAGCAAAAGTGTGATTTTCACGTTAAATGGGGGATTTTCCGAGAGAAAATGTGTGATTTTGGGGATAAAGGGGTATTTTTGAAGAGATAAAGCATGATTTGGGGGTAAATGGGGGATTTTCCAAGAGAAAATGTGTGATTTTTGAGTTAATGGGGGATTTTGCAAGAGAAAATGCATGATTTTCGGGTTAAATGGGGGATTTTCGAAGAGGAAATGCTTCGTTTCAGGTTGAATTGGGGGTTTTCGAAGCCAAAATGCGTGATTTTCACTTAAATGGGGGATTTTCCAAACGAAAATGCATGAATTTCTTTTTAGATGGGGGATTTTCATAGAGAAAAGGCATGATTTTTGTGTTAAGTGGGGGATATTTGCAAAAAAAAAAAAAAAACAAAAAACAAGGCGTGATTTTTGGGTTAAATAGGGGATTTTTGAAGAGAAAATGTGTGATTTTCAGTTAAATCACGGAATCTCTAAGAGAAAATGCCTGATGTTTGCATTAAATGTGTGATTTTCGTCGAGATAATGCGTGATTTTCAGGTTACATGGGAGATTTTTGGAGAGAAAATGCGTGATTTTTGGTTAATTGGGTGATTTCTGCAAAGAAAATGCATCATTCCTGGGTTAAATTGTGTATTTTTGCAGAGAAAATGCTTGATTTTCATTTAAATGAGGGATTTCTTGCAGAGACAATGCTTGATTTTTGTTTAAATGAGGGATTTTGGCAGAGAACATGCGTGATTTTCGGGTTAAACGGGGGATTTCTGCAAAAAAAAAAAAAACCATGATTCTCAGGTAAAATTTGGTGTAGTTGAGGAGAAAATGCATGATTTTCGGGTTAAATGGGGGATTTCGGAAGAGAAAATGCGTGTTGTTTGAGATAAACGTGGGATTTTTGTAGAGCGAATGCATGATTTTCGGGTTAAATGGGGGATTTTCCAAGGGAAAATTTGTGATTTTGGGGTTAAATGGGGGACTTTCCAAGGGAAAAGGCGTGATTTTCACGTTAAATGGGGGATTTTCCAAGAGAAAATGTGTAATTTCCAGGTTAAATGGGGGATTGTTGAAGAGAAAATGTGTGAGTTTTGGTTAAAAGGGGGGTTTTCCAGCGAAAATGCATGACTTTCTGTTAAACGGAGGATTTTTGTGGTGAAAATGCGTGGTGTTCAGGTTAAAGCAGGGATTTTCGATGAGAAAATACATGATTTGGGGGTTAAATGTGCTTGTTTGTTTGTTTGTTTGTTTGTTTGTTTGTTTTTAAGAGAAAACTTGTGATTTTTGATAAATTATGTATTTTTGAAGTGAAAATGCGTGATTTTCAGGTTAGATCAGGGATTCTTGAAGAGAAAATGCATCATTGTCGGGTTACATGGGGGATTTCCAAAGAGAAATAGCCTTTTTTTTCTGGTTAAATGGGGGATTTTTGAAGAGAAAATGCGTGATTTTCAGATTAAATGGGGATTCTTGAAGGGAAAATGTGTGATTTTCGGGGTAAATGGGGGATTCTCGAAGAGAAAATGGGTGATTTTGGGGTTTAAACTGCTATTTTTGTAGAGAATATGCATGATTTTGGGTTTAAAAGAGGGATTCTCAAAGAGAAAAAGCGTTATTTTTGTTTAAGTGGGGTATTTTTGAAGGGAAAATGTGTGATTTTCGGGTTAAATGGGGGATTCTCGAAGAGAAAATGCATGATTTTCGTTTACATGTGAGATTTTTGTAGAGGACATGCGTGATTTTTTGGATACATGGGGGATTCTTGTAGCAAACATGTTTGATTTTGGGGTCAAATGGGGGATTTTTGGAGAGCAAAAGTGTGATTTTCACGTTAAATGGGGGATTTTCCGAGAGAAAATGTGTGATTTTGGGGATAAAGGGGTATTTTTGAAGAGATAAAGCATGATTTGGGGGTAAATGGGGGATTTTCCAAGAGAAAATGTGTGATTTTTGAGTTAATGGGGGATTTTGCAAGAGAAAATGGGTGATTTTGGGGTTAAATGGGGGATTGTTGAAGAGACAATGCATGGTTTTGGGGTTAAGGGGGGATTTTTGAAGAGAAAACGCGTAATTTTTGGTTTAAACAGCTATTTTTGAAGAGAATATGCGTGATTTTCAGTTTAAATCAGGGATTCTCAAAGAGAAGATGTGTGATTTTTGTTTGAATGGGGTATTTTTGAAGAGAAAATGCACGATTTTTGGGTTAAATGGGGGATTTTCGAAGAGGAAATGCTTCGTTTCAGGTTGAATTGGGGGTTTTCGAAGCCAAAATGCGTGATTTTCACTTAAATGGGGGATTTTCCAAACGAAAATGCATGAATTTCTTTTTAGATGGGGGATTTTCATAGAGAAAAGGCATGATTTTTGTGTTAAGTGGGGGATATTTGCAAAAAAAAAAAAAAACAAAAAACAAGGCGTGATTTTTGGGTTAAATAGGGGATTTTTGAAGAGAAAATGTGTGATTTTCAGTTAAATCACGGAATCTCTAAGAGAAAATGCCTGATGTTTGCATTAAATGTGTGATTTTCGTCGAGATAATGCGTGATTTTCAGGTTACATGGGAGATTTTTGGAGAGAAAATGCGTGATTTTTGGTTAATTGGGTGATTTCTGCAAAGAAAATGCATCATTCCTGGGTTAAATTGTGTATTTTTGCAGAGAAAATGCTTGATTTTCATTTAAATGAGGGATTTCTTGCAGAGACAATGCTTGATTTTTGTTTAAATGAGGGATTTTGGCAGAGAACATGCGTGATTTTCGGGTTAAACGGGGGATTTCTGCAAAAAAAAAAAAACCATGATTCTCAGGTAAAATTTGGTGTAGTTGAAGAGAAAATGCATGATTTTCAGGTTAAATGGGGGATTTCGGAAGAGAAAATGCGTGTTGTTTGAGATAAACGTGGGATTTTTGTAGAGCGAATGCATGATTTTCGGGTTAAATGGGGGATTTTCCAAGGGAAAATTTGTGATTTTGGGGTTAAATGGGGGACTTTCCAAGGGAAAAGGCGTGATTTTCACGTTAAATGGGGGATTTTCCAAGAGAAAATGTGTAATTTCCAGGTTAAATGGGGGATTGTTGAAG
Organism: Gallus gallus; assembly: GCF_016699485.2. Lineage (NCBI taxonomy): Eukaryota > Metazoa > Chordata > Aves > Galliformes > Phasianidae > Gallus > Gallus gallus. The sequence goes on from NW_024096027.1 coordinate 7,772, forward strand.
AGAAAATGTGTGAGTTTTGGTTAAAAGGGGGGTTTTCCAGCGAAAATGCATGACTTTCTGTTAAACGGAGGATTTTTGTGGTGAAAATGCGTGGTGTTCAGGTTAAAGCAGGGATTTTCGATGAGAAAATACATGATTTGGGGGTTAAATGTGCTTGTTTGTTTGATTGTTTGATTGTTTGTTTGTTTTTAAGAGAAAACTTGTGATTTTTGATAAATTATGTATTTTTGAAGTGAAAATGCGTGATTTTCAGGTTAGATCAGGGATTCTTGAAGAGAAAATGCATCATTGTCGGGTTACATGGGGGATTTCCAAAGAGAAATAGCCTTTTTTTTCTGGTTAAATGGGGGATTTTTGAAGAGAAAATGCGTGATTTTCAGATTAAATGGGGATTCTTGAAGGGAAAATGTGTGATTTTCGGGGTAAATGGGGGATTCTCGAAGAGAAAATGGGTGATTTTGGGGTTTAAACTGCTATTTTTGTAGAGAATATGCATGATTTTGGGTTTAAAAGAGGGATTCTCAAAGAGAAAAAGCGTTATTTTTGTTTAAGTGGGGTATTTTTGAAGGGAAAATGTGTGATTTTCGGGTTAAATGGGGGATTCTCGAAGAGAAAATGCATGATTTTCGTTTACATGTGAGATTTTTGTAGAGGACATGCGTGATTTTTTGGATACATGGGGGATTCTTGTAGCAAACATGTTTGATTTTGGGGTCAAATGGGGGATTTTTGGAGAGCAAAAGTGTGATTTTCACGTTAAATGGGGGATTTTCCGAGAGAAAATGTGTGATTTTGGGGATAAAGGGGTATTTTTGAAGAGATAAAGCATGATTTGGGGGTAAATGGGGGATTTTCCAAGAGAAAATGTGTGATTTTTGAGTTAATGGGGGATTTTGCAAGAGAAAATGGGTGATTTTGGGGTTAAATGGGGGATTGTTGAAGAGACAATGCATGGTTTTGGGGTTAAGGGGGGATTTTTGAAGAGAAAACGCGTAATTTTTGGTTTAAACAGCTATTTTTGAAGAGAATATGCGTGATTTTCAGTTTAAATCAGGGATTCTCAAAGAGAAGATGTGTGATTTTTGTTTGAATGGGGTATTTTTGAAGAGAAAATGCACGATTTTTGGGTTAAATGGGGGATTTTCGAAGAGGAAATGCTTCGTTTCAGGTTGAATTGGGGGTTTTCGAAGCCAAAATGCGTGATTTTCACTTAAATGGGGGATTTTCCAAACGAAAATGCATGAATTTCTTTTTAGATGGGGGATTTTCATAGAGAAAAGGCATGATTTTTGTGTTAAGTGGGGGATATTTGCAAAAAAAAAAAAAAACAAAAAACAAGGCGTGATTTTTGGGTTAAATAGGGGATTTTTGAAGAGAAAATGTGTGATTTTCAGTTAAATCACGGAATCTCTAAGAGAAAATGCCTGATGTTTGCATTAAATGTGTGATTTTCGTCGAGATAATGCGTGATTTTCAGGTTACATGGGAGATTTTTGGAGAGAAAATGCGTGATTTTTGGTTAATTGGGTGATTTCTGCAAAGAAAATGCATCATTCCTGGGTTAAATTGTGTATTTTTGCAGAGAAAATGCTTGATTTTCATTTAAGTGAGGGATTTCTTGCAGAGACAATGCTTGATTTTTGTTTAAATGAGGGATTTTGGCAGAGAACATGCGTGATTTTCGGGTTAAACGGGGGATTTCTGCAAAAAAAAAAAAAACCATGATTCTCAGGTAAAATTTGGTGTAGTTGAGGAGAAAATGCATGATTTTCAGGTTAAATGGGGGATTTCGGAAGAGAAAATGCGTGTTGTTTGAGATAAACGTGGGATTTTTGTAGAGCGAATGCATGATTTTCGGGTTAAATGGGGGATTTTCCAAGGGAAAATTTGTGATTTTGGGGTTAAATGGGGGACTTTCCAAGGGAAAAGGCGTGATTTTCACGTTAAATGGGGGATTTTCCAAGAGAAAATGTGTAATTTCCAGGTTAAATGGGGGATTGTTGAAGAGAAAATGTGTGATTTTTGAGTTAATGGGGGATTTTGCAAGAGAAAATGGGTGATTTTGGGGTTAAATGGGGGATTGTTGAAGAGACAATGCATGGTTTTGGGGTTAAGGGGGGATTTTTGAAGAGAAAACGCGTAATTTTTGGTTTAAACAGCTATTTTTGAAGAGAATATGCGTGATTTTCAGTTTAAATCAGGGATTCTCAAAGAGAAGATGTGTGATTTTTGTTTGAATGGGGTATTTTTGAAGAGAAAATGCATGATTTTCGGGTTAAATGGGGGATTTTCGAAGAGGAAATGCTTCGTTTCAGGTTGAATTGGGGGTTTTCGAAGCCAAAATGCGTGATTTTCACTTAAATGGGGGATTTTCCAAACGAAAATGCATGAATTTCTTTTTAGATGGGGGATTTTCATAGAGAAAAGGCATGATTTTTGTGTTAAGTGGGGGATATTTGCAAAAAAAAAAAAAAAAAAACAAGGCGTGATTTTTGGGTTAAATAGGGGATTTTTGAAGAGAAAATGTGTGATTTTCAGTTAAATCACGGAATCTCTAAGAGAAAATGCCTGATGTTTGCATTAAATGTGTGATTTTCGTCGAGATAATGCGTGATTTTCAGGTTACATGGGAGATTTTTGGAAAGAAAATGCGTGATTTTTGGTTAATTGGGTGATTTCTGCAAAGAAAATGCATCATTCCTGGGTTAAATTGTGTATTTTTGCAGAGAAAATGCTTGATTTTCATTTAAATGAGGGATTTCTTGCAGAGACAATGCTTGATTTTTGTTTAAATGAGGGATTTTGGCAGAGAACATGCGTGATTTTCGGGTTAAACGGGGGATTTCTGCAAAAAAAAAAAAACCATGATTCTCAGGTAAAATTTGGTGTAGTTGAAGAGAAAATGCATGATTTTCAGGTTAAATGGGGGATTTCGGAAGAGAAAATGCGTGTTGTTTGAGATAAACGTGGGATTTTTGTAGAGCGAATGCATGATTTTCGGGTTAAATGGGGGATTTTCCAAGGGAAAATTTGTGATTTTGGGGTTAAATGGGGGACTTTCCAAGGGAAAAGGCGTGATTTTCACGTTAAATGGGGGATTTTCCAAGAGAAAATGTGTAATTTCCAGGATAAATGGGGGATTGTTGAAGAGAAAATGTGTGAGTTTTGGTTAAAAGGGGGGTTTTCCAGCGAAAATGCATGACTTTCTGTTAAACGGAGGATTTTTGTGGTGAAAATGCGTGGTGTTCAGGTTAAAGCAGGGATTTTCGATGAGAAAATACATGATTTGGGGGTTAAATGTGCTTGTTTGTTTGTTTGTTTGTTTGTTTGTTTGTTTTTAAGAGAAAACTTGTGATTTTTGATAAATTATGTATTTTTGAAGTGAAAATGCGTGATTTTCAGGTTAGATCAGGGATTCTTGAAGAGAAAATGCATCATTGTCGGGTTACATGGGGGATTTCCAAAGAGAAATAGCCTTTTTTTTCTGGTTAAATGGGGGATTTTTGAAGAGAAAATGCGTGATTTTCAGATTAAATGGGGATTCTTGAAGGGAAAATGTGTGATTTTCGGGGTAAATGGGGGATTCTCGAAGAGAAAATGGGTGATTTTGGGGTTTAAACTGCTATTTTTGTAGAGAATATGCATGATTTTGGGTTTAAAAGAGGGATTCTCAAAGAGAAAAAGCGTTATTTTTGTTTAAGTGGGGTATTTTTGAAGGGAAAATGTGTGATTTTCGGGTTAAATGGGGGATTCTCGAAGAGAAAATGCATGATTTTCGTTTACATGTGAGATTTTTGTAGAGGACATGCGTGATTTTTTGGATACATGGGGGATTCTTGTAGCAAACATGTTTGATTTTGGGGTCAAATGGGGGATTTTTGGAGAGCAAAAGTGTGATTTTCACGTTAAATGGGGGATTTTCCGAGAGAAAATGTGTGATTTTGGGGATAAAGGGGTATTTTTGAAGAGATAAAGCATGATTTGGGGGTAAATGGGGGATTTTCCAAGAGAAAATGTGTGATTTTTGAGTTAATGGGGGATTTTGCAAGAGAAAATGGGTGATTTTGGGGTTAAATGGGGGATTGTTGAAGAGACAATGCATGGTTTTGGGGTTAAGGGGGGATTTTTGAAGAGAAAACGCGTAATTTTTGGTTTAAACAGCTATTTTTGAAGAGAATATGCGTGATTTTCAGTTTAAATCAGGGATTCTCAAAGAGAAGATGTGTGATTTTTGTTTGAATGGGGTATTTTTGAAGAGAAAATGCATGATTTTCGGGTTAAATGGGGGATTTTCGAAGAGGAAATGCTTCGTTTCAGGTTGAATTGGGGGTTTTCGAAGCCAAAATGCGTGATTTTCACTTAAATGGGGGATTTTCCAAACGAAAATGCATGAATTTCTTTTTAGATGGGGGATTTTCATAGAGAAAAGGCATGATTTTTGTGTTAAGTGGGGGATATTTGCAAAAAAAAAAAAAAAAAACAAGGCGTGATTTTTGGGTTAAATAGGGGATTTTTGAAGAGAAAATGTGTGATTTTCAGTTAAATCACAGAATCTCTAAGAGAAAATGCCTGATGTTTGCATTAAATGTGTGATTTTCGTCGAGATAATGCGTGATTTTCAGGTTACATGGGAGATTTTTGGAGAGAAAATGCGTGATTTTTGGTTAATTGGGTGATTTCTGCAAAGAAAATGCATCATTCCTGGGTTAAATTGTGTATTTTTGCAGAGAAAATGCTTGATTTTCATTTAAATGAGGGATTTCTTGCAGAGACAATGCTTGATTTTTGTTTAAATGAGGGATTTTGGCAGAGAACATGCGTGATTTTCGGGTTAAACGGGGGATTTCTGCAAAAAAAAAAAAAACCCATGATTCTCAGGTAAAATTTGGTGTAGTTGAAGAGAAAATGCATGATTTTCAGGTTAAATGGGGGATTTCGGAAGAGAAAATGCGTGTTGTTTGAGATAAACGTGGGATTTTTGTAGAGCGAATGCATGATTTTCGGGTTAAATGGGGGATTTTCCAAGGGAAAATTTGTGATTTTGGGGTTAAATGGGGGACTTTCCAAGGGAAAAGGCGTGATTTTCACGTTAAATGGGGGATTTTCCAAGAGAAAATGTGTAATTTCCAGGTTAAATGGGGGATTGTTGAAGAGAAAATGTGTGAGTTTTGGTTAAAAGGGGGGTTTTCCAGCGAAAATGCATGACTTTCTGTTAAACGGAGGATTTTTGTGGTGAAAATGCGTGGTGTTCAGGTTAAAGCAGGGATTTTCGATGAGAAAATACATGATTTGGGGGTTAAATGTGCTTGTTTGTTTGTTTGTTTGTTTGTTTGTTTGTTTTTAAGAGAAAACTTGTGATTTTTGATAAATTATGTATTTTTGAAGTGAAAATGCGTGATTTTCAGGTTAGATCAGGGATTCTTGAAGAGAAAATGCATCATTGTCGGGTTACATGGGGGATTTCCAAAGAGAAATAGCCTTTTTTTTCTGGTTAAATGGGGGATTTTTGAAGAGAAAATGCGTGATTTTCAGATTAAATGGGGATTCTTGAAGGGAAAATGTGTGATTTTCGGGGTAAATGGGGGATTCTCGAAGAGAAAATGGGTGATTTTGGGGTTTAAACTGCTATTTTTGTAGAGAATATGCATGATTTTGGGTTTAAAAGAGGGATTCTCAAAGAGAAAAAGCGTTATTTTTGTTTAAGTGGGGTATTTTTGAAGGGAAAATGTGTGATTTTCGGGTTAAATGGGGGATTCTCAAAGAGAAAATGCATGATTTTCGTTTACATGTGAGATTTTTGTAGAGGACATGCGTGATTTTTTGGATACATGGGGGATTCTTGTAGCAAACATGTTTGATTTTGGGGTCAAATGGGGGATTTTTGGAGAGCAAAAGTGTGATTTTCACGTTAAATGGGGGATTTTCCGAGAGAAAATGTGTGATTTTGGGGATAAAGGGGTATTTTTGAAGAGATAAAGCATGATTTGGGGGTAAATGGGGTATTTTCCAAGAGAAAATGTGTGATTTTTGAGTTAATGGGGGATTTTGCAAGAGAAAATGGGTGATTTTGGGGTTAAATGGGGGATTGTTGAAGAGACAATGCATGGTTTTGGGGTTAAGGGGGGATTTTTGAAGAGAAAACGCGTAATTTTTGGTTTAAACAGCTATTTTTGAAGAGAATATGCGTGATTTTCAGTTTAAATCAGGGATTCTCAAAGAGAAGATGTGTGATTTTTGTTGAATGGGGTATTTTTGAAGAGAAAATGCACGATTTTCGGGTTAAATGGGGGATTTTCGAAGAGGAAATGCTTCGTTTCAGGTTGAATTGGGGGTTTTCGAAGCCAAAATGCGTGATTTTCACTTAAATGGGGGATTTTCCAAACGAAAATGCATGAATTTCTTTTTAGATGGGGGATTTTCATAGAGAAAAGGCATGATTTTTGTGTTAAGTGGGGGATATTTGCAAAAAAAAAAAAAAAAAACAAAAAACAAGGCGTGATTTTTGGGTTAAATAGGGGATTTTTGAAGAGAAAATGTGTGATTTTCAGTTAAATCACGGAATCTCTAAGAGAAAATGCCTGATGTTTGCATTAAATGTGTGATTTTCGTCGAGATAATGCGTGATTTTCAGGTTACATGGGAGATTTTTGGAGAGAAAATGCGTGATTTTTGGTTAATTGGGTGATTTCTGCAAAGAAAATGCATCATTCCTGGGTTAAATTGTGTATTTTTGCAGAGAAAATGCTTGATTTTCATTTAAATGAGGGATTTCTTGCAGAGACAATGCTTGATTTTTGTTTAAATGAGGGATTTTGGCAGAGAACATGCGTGATTTTCGGGTTAAACGGGGGATTTCTGCAAAAAAAAAAAACCCATGATTCTCAGGTAAAATTTGGTGTAGTTGAAGAGAAAATGCATGATTTTCAGGTTAAATGGGGGATTTCGGAAGAGAAAATGCGTGTTGTTTGAGATAAACGTGGGATTTTTGTAGAGCGAATGCATGATTTTCGGGTTAAATGGGGGATTTCCAAGGGAAAATTTGTGATTTTGGGGTTAAATGGGGGACTTTCCAAGGGAAAAGGCGTGATTTTCACGTTAAATGGGGGATTTTCCAAGAGAAAATGTGTAATTTCCAGGTTAAATGGGGGATTGTTGAAGAGAAAATGTGTGAGTTTTGGTTAAAAGGGGGGTTTTCCAGCGAAAATGCATGACTTTCTGTTAAACGGAGGATTTTTGTGGTGAAAATGCGTGGTGTTCAGGTTAAAGCAGGGATTTCGATGAGAAAATACATGATTTGGGGGTTAAATGTGCTTGTTTGTTTGATTGTTTGATTGTTTGTTTGTTTTTAAGAGAAAACTTGTGATTTTTGATAAATTATGTATTTTTGAAGTGAAAATGCGTGATTTTCAGGTTAGATCAGGGATTCTTGAAGAGAAAATGCATCATTGTCGGGTTACATGGGGGATTTCCAAAGAGAAATAGCCTTTTTTTTCTGGTTAAATGGGGGATTTTTGAAGAGAAAATGCGTGATTTTCAGATTAAATGGGGATTCTTGAAGGGAAAATGTGTGATTTTCGGGGTAAATGGGGGATTCTCGAAGAGAAAATGGGTGATTTTGGGGTTTAAACTGCTATTTTTTGTAGAGAATATGCATGATTTTGGGTTTAAAAGAGGGATTCTCAAAGAGAAAAAGCGTTATTTTTGTTTAAGTGGGGTATTTTTGAAGGGAAAATGTGTGATTTTCGGGTTAAATGGGGGATTCTCGAAGAGAAAATGCATGATTTTCGTTTACATGTGAGATTTTTGTAGAGGACATGCGTGATTTTTTGGATACATGGGGATTCTTGTAGCAAACATGTTTGATTTTGGGGTCAAATGGGGGATTTTTGGAGAGCAAAAGTGTGATTTTCACGTTAAATGGGGATTTTCGAGAGAAATGTGTGATTTTGGGGATAAAAGGGGTATTTTTGAAGAGATAAAGCATGATTTGGGGGTAAATGGGGGATTTTCCAAGAGAAAATGTGTGATTTTTGAGTTAATGGGGGATTTTGCAAGAGAAAATGGGTGATTTTGGGGTTAAATGGGGGATTGTTGAAGAGACAATGCATGGTTTTGGGGTTAAGGGGGGATTTTTGAAGAGAAAACGCGTAATTTTTGGTTTAAACAGCTATTTTTGAAGAGAATATGCGTGATTTTCAGTTTAAATCAGGGATTCTCAAAGAGAAGATGTGTGATTTTTGTTTGAATGGGGTATTTTTGAAGAGAAAATGCATGATTTTCGGGTTAAATGGGGGATTTTCGAAGAGGAAATGCTTCGTTTCAGGTTGAATTGGGGGTTTTCGAAGCCAAAATGCGTGATTTTCACTTAAATGGGGGATTTTCCAAACGAAAATGCATGAATTTCTTTTTAGATGGGGGATTTTCATAGAGAAAAGGCATGATTTTTGTGTTAAGTGGGGGATATTTGCAAAAAAAAAAAAAAAAAAAACAAGGCGTGATTTTTGGGTTAAATAGGGGATTTTTGAAGAGAAAATGTGTGATTTTCAGTTAAATCACGGAATCTCTAAGAGAAAATGCCTGATGTTTGCATTAAATGTGTGATTTTCGTCGAGATAATGCGTGATTTTCAGGTTACATGGGAGATTTTTGGAGAGAAAATGCGTGATTTTTGGTTAATTGGGTGATTTCTGCAAAGAAAATGCATCATTCCTGGGTTAAATTGTGTATTTTTGCAGAGAAAATGCTTGATTTTCATTTAAATGAGGGATTTCTTGCAGAGACAATGCTTGATTTTTGTTTAAATGAGGGATTTTGGCAGAGAACATGCGTGATTTTCGGGTTAAACGGGGGATTTCTGCAAAAAAAAAAAACCATGATTCTCAGGTAAAATTTGGTGTAGTTGAAGAGAAAATGCATGATTTTCAGGTTAAATGGGGGATTTCGGAAGAGAAAATGCGTGTTGTTTGAGATAAACGTGGGATTTTTGTAGAGCGAATGCATGATTTTCGGGTTAAATGGGGGATTTTCCAAGGGAAAATTTGTGATTTTGGGGTTAAATGGGGGACTTTCCAAGGGAAAAGGCGTGATTTTCACGTTAAATGGGGGATTTTCCAAGAGAAAATGTGTAATTTCCAGGTTAAATGGGGGATTGTTGAAGAGAAAATGTGTGAGTTTTGGTTAAAAGGGGGGTTTTCCAGCGAAAATGCATGACTTTCTGTTAAACGGAGGATTTTTGTGGTGAAAATGCGTGGTGTTCAGGTTAAAGCAGGGATTTTCGATGAGAAAATACATGATTTGGGGGTTAAATGTGCTTGTTTGTTTGTTTGTTTGTTTGTTTGTTTGTTTTTAAGAGAAAACTTGTGATTTTTGATAAATTATGTATTTTTGAAGTGAAAATGCGTGATTTTCAGGTTAGATCAGGGATTCTTGAAGAGAAAATGCATCATTGTCGGGTTACATGGGGGATTTCCAAAGAGAAATAGCCTTTTTTTTCTGGTTAAATGGGGGATTTTTGAAGAGAAAATGCGTGATTTTCAGATTAAATGGGGATTCTTGAAGGGAAAATGTGTGATTTTCGGGGTAAATGGGGGATTCTCGAAGAGAAAATGGGTGATTTTGGGGTTTAAACTGCTATTTTTGTAGAGAATATGCATGATTTTGGGTTTAAAAGAGGGATTCTCAAAGAGAAAAAGCGTTATTTTTGTTTAAGTGGGGTATTTTTGAAGGGAAAATGTGTGATTTTCGGGTTAAATGGGGGATTCTCGAAGAGAAAATGCATGATTTTCGTTTACATGTGAGATTTTTGTAGAGGACATGCGTGATTTTTTGGATACATGGGGGATTCTTGTAGCAAACATGTTTGATTTTGGGGTCAAATGGGGGATTTTTGGAGAGCAAAAGTGTGATTTTCACGTTAAATGGGGGATTTTCCGAGAGAAAATGTGTGATTTTGGGGATAAAGGGGTATTTTTGAAGAGATAAAGCATGATTTGGGGTAAATGGGGGATTTTCCAAGAGAAAATGTGTGATTTTTGAGTTAATGGGGGATTTTGCAAGAGAAAATGGGTGATTTTGGGGTTAAATGGGGGATTGTTGAAGAGACAATGCATGGTTTTGGGGTTAAGGGGGGATTTTTGAAGAGAAAACGCGTAATTTTTGGTTTAAACAGCTATTTTTGAAGAGAATATGCGTGATTTTCAGTTTAAATCAGGGATTCTCAAAGAGAAGATGTGTGATTTTTGTTTGAATGGGGTATTTTTGAAGAGAAAATGCATGATTTTCGGGTTAAATGGGGGATTTTCGAAGAGGAAATGCTTCGTTTCAGGTTGAATTGGGGGTTTTCGAAGCCAAAATGCGTGATTTTCACTTAAATGGGGGATTTTCCAAACGAAAATGCATGAATTTCTTTTTAGATGGGGGATTTTCATAGAGAAAAGGCATGATTTTTGTGTTAAGTGGGGGATATTTGCAAAAAAAAAAAAAAAAAAAAACAAGGCGTGATTTTTGGGTTAAATAGGGGATTTTTGAAGAGAAAATGTGTGATTTTCAGTTAAATCACGGAATCTCTAAGAGAAAATGCCTGATGTTTGCATTAAATGTGTGATTTTCGTCGAGATAATGCGTGATTTTCAGGTTACATGGGAGATTTTTGGAGAGAAAATGCGTGATTTTTGGTTAATTGGGTGATTTCTGCAAAGAAAATGCATCATTCCTGGGTTAAATTGTGTATTTTTGCAGAGAAAATGCTTGATTTTCATTTAAATGAGGGATTTCTTGCAGAGACAATGCTTGATTTTTGTTTAAATGAGGGATTTTGGCAGAGAACATGCGTGATTTTCGGGTTAAACGGGGATTTCTGCAAAAAAAAAAAACCATGATTCTCAGGTAAAATTTGGTGTAGTTGAAGAGAAAATGCATGATTTTCAGGTTAAATGGGGGATTTCGGAAGAGAAAATGCGTGTTGTTTGAGATAAACGTGGGATTTTTGTAGAGCGAATGCATGATTTTCGGGTTAAATGGGGGATTTTCCAAGGGAAAATTTGTGATTTTGGGGTTAAATGGGGGACTTTCCAAGGGAAAAGGCGTGATTTTCACGTTAAATGGGGGATTTTCCAAGAGAAAATGTGTAATTTCCAGGATAAATGGGGGATTGTTGAAGAGAAAATGTGTGAGTTTTGGTTAAAAGGGGGGTTTTCCAGCGAAAATGCATGACTTTCTGTTAAACGGAGGATTTTTGTGGTGAAAATGCGTGGTGTTCAGGTTAAAGCAGGGATTTTCGATGAGAAAATACATGATTTGGGGGTTAAATGTGCTTGTTTGTTTGTTTGTTTGTTTGTTTGTTTGTTTTTAAGAGAAAACTTGTGATTTTTGATAAATTATGTATTTTTGAAGTGAAAATGCGTGATTTTCAGGTTAGATCAGGGATTCTTGAAGAGAAAATGCATCATTGTCGGGTTACATGGGGGATTTCCAAAGAGAAATAGCCTTTTTTTTCTGGTTAAATGGGGGATTTTTGAAGAGAAAATGCGTGATTTTCAGATTAAATGGGGATTCTTGAAGGGAAAATGTGTGATTTTCGGGGTAAATGGGGGATTCTCGAAGAGAAAATGGGTGATTTTGGGGTTTAAACTGCTATTTTTGTAGAGAATATGCATGATTTTGGGTTTAAAAGAGGGATTCTCAAAGAGAAAAAGCGTTATTTTTGTTTAAGTGGGGTATTTTTGAAGGGAAAATGTGTGATTTTCGGGTTAAATGGGGGATTCTCGAAGAGAAAATGCATGATTTTCGTTTACATGTGAGATTTTTGTAGAGGACATGCGTGATTTTTTGGATACATGGGGGATTCTTGTAGCAAACATGTTTGATTTTGGGGTCAAATGGGGGATTTTTGGAGAGCAAAAGTGTGATTTTCACGTTAAATGGGGGATTTTCCGAGAGAAAATGTGTGATTTTGGGGATAAAGGGGTATTTTTGAAGAGATAAAGCATGATTTGGGGGTAAATGGGGGATTTTCCAAGAGAAAATGTGTGATTTTTGAGTTAATGGGGGATTTTGCAAGAGAAAATGGGTGATTTTGGGGTTAAATGGGGGATTGTTGAAGAGACAATGCATGGTTTTGGGGTTAAGGGGGGATTTTTGAAGAGAAAACGCGTAATTTTTGGTTTAAACAGCTATTTTTGAAGAGAATATGCGTGATTTTCAGTTTAAATCAGGGATTCTCAAAGAGAAGATGTGTGATTTTTGTTTGAATGGGGTATTTTTGAAGAGAAAATGCATGATTTTCGGGTTAAATGGGGGATTTTCGAAGAGGAAATGCTTCGTTTCAGGTTGAATTGGGGGTTTTCGAAGCCAAAATGCGTGATTTTCACTTAAATGGGGGATTTTCCAAACGAAAATGCATGAATTTCTTTTTAGATGGGGGATTTTCATAGAGAAAAGGCATGATTTTTGTGTTAAGTGGGGGATATTTGCAAAAAAAAAAAAAAAAAAAAAAAACAAGGCGTGATTTTTGGGTTAAATAGGGGATTTTTGAAGAGAAAATGTGTGATTTTCAGTTAAATCACGGAATCTCTAAGAGAAAATGCCTGATGTTTGCATTAAATGTGTGATTTTCGTCGAGATAATGCGTGATTTTCAGGTTACATGGGAGATTTTTGGAGAGAAAATGCGTGATTTTTGGTTAATTGGGTGATTTCTGCAAAGAAAATGCATCATTCCTGGGTTAAATTGTGTATTTTTGCAGAGAAAATGCTTGATTTTCATTTAAATGAGGGATTTCTTGCAGAGACAATGCTTGATTTTTGTTTAAATGAGGGATTTTGGCAGAGAACATGCGTGATTTTCGGGTTAAACGGGGGATTTCTGCAAAAAAAAAAAACCATGATTCTCAGGTAAAATTTGGTGTAGTTGAAGAGAAAATGCATGATTTTCAGGTTAAATGGGGGATTTCGGAAGAGAAAATGCGTGTTGTTTGAGATAAACGTGGGATTTTTGTAGAGCGAATGCATGATTTTCGGGTTAAATGGGGGATTTTCCAAGGGAAAATTTGTGATTTTGGGGTTAAATGGGGGACTTTCCAAGGGAAAAGGCGTGATTTTCACGTTAAATGGGGGATTTTCCAAGAGAAAATGTGTAATTTCCAGGTTAAATGGGGGATTGTTGAAGAGAAAATGTGTGAGTTTTGGTTAAAAGGGGGGTTTTCCAGCGAAAATGCATGACTTTCTGTTAAACGGAGGATTTTTGTGGTGAAAATGCGTGGTGTTCAGGTTAAAGCAGGGATTTTCGATGAGAAAATACATGATTTGGGGGTTAAATGTGCTTGTTTGTTTGTTTGTTTGTTTGTTTGTTTGTTTTTAAGAGAAAACTTGTGATTTTTGATAAATTATGTATTTTTGAAGTGAAAATGCGTGATTTTCAGGTTAGATCAGGGATTCTTGAAGAGAAAATGCATCATTGTCGGGTTACATGGGGGATTTCCAAAGAGAAATAGCCTTTTTTTTCTGGTTAAATGGGGGATTTTTGAAGAGAAAATGCGTGATTTTCAGATTAAATGGGGATTCTTGAAGGGAAAATGTGTGATTTTCGGGGTAAATGGGGGATTCTCGAAGAGAAAATGGGTGATTTTGGGGTTTAAACTGCTATTTTTGTAGAGAATATGCATGATTTTGGGTTTAAAAGAGGGATTCTCAAAGAGAAAAAGCGTTATTTTTGTTTAAGTGGGGTATTTTTGAAGGGAAAATGTGTGATTTTCGGGTTAAATGGGGGATTCTCGAAGAGAAAATGCATGATTTTCGTTTACATGTGAGATTTTTGTAGAGGACATGCGTGATTTTTTGGATACATGGGGGATTCTTGTAGCAAACATGTTTGATTTTGGGGTCAAATGGGGGATTTTTGGAGAGCAAAAGTGTGATTTTCACGTTAAATGGGGGATTTTCCGAGAGAAAATGTGTGATTTTGGGGATAAAGGGGTATTTTTGAAGAGATAAAGCATGATTTGGGGGTAAATGGGGGATTTTCCAAGAGAAAATGTGTGATTTTTGAGTTAATGGGGGATTTTGCAAGAGAAAATGGGTGATTTTGGGGTTAAATGGGGGATTGTTGAAGAGACAATGCATGGTTTTGGGGTTAAGGGGGGATTTTTGAAGAGAAAACGCGTAATTTTTGGTTTAAACAGCTATTTTTGAAGAGAATATGCGTGATTTTCAGTTTAAATCAGGGATTCTCAAAGAGAAGATGTGTGATTTTTGTTTGAATGGGGTATTTTTGAAGAGAAAATGCATGATTTTCGGGTTAAATGGGGGATTTTCGAAGAGGAAATGCTTCGTTTCAGGTTGAATTGGGGGTTTTCGAAGCCAAAATGCGTGATTTTCACTTAAATGGGGGATTTTCCAAACGAAAATGCATGAATTTCTTTTTAGATGGGGGATTTTCATAGAGAAAAGGCATGATTTTTGTGTTAAGTGGGGGATATTTGCAAAAAAAAAAAAAAAAAAAAAACAAGGCGTGATTTTTGGGTTAAATAGGGGATTTTTGAAGAGAAAATGTGTGATTTTCAGTTAAATCACGGAATCTCTAAGAGAAAATGCCTGATGTTTGCATTAAATGTGTGATTTTCGTCGAGATAATGCGTGATTTTCAGGTTACATGGGAGATTTTTGGAGAGAAAATGCGTGATTTTTGGTTAATTGGGTGATTTCTGCAAAGAAAATGCATCATTCCTGGGTTAAATTGTGTATTTTTGCAGAGAAAATGCTTGATTTTCATTTAAATGAGGGATTTCTTGCAGAGACAATGCTTGATTTTTGTTTAAATGAGGGATTTTGGCAGAGAACATGCGTGATTTTCGGGTTAAACGGGGGATTTCTGCAAAAAAAAAAAAACCATGATTCTCAGGTAAAATTTGGTGTAGTTGAAGAGAAAATGCATGATTTTCAGGTTAAATGGGGGATTTCGGAAGAGAAAATGCGTGTTGTTTGAGATAAACGTGGGATTTTTGTAGAGCGAATGCATGATTTTCGGGTTAAATGGGGGATTTTCCAAGGGAAAATTTGTGATTTTGGGGTTAAATGGGGGACTTTCCAAGGGAAAAGGCGTGATTTTCACGTTAAATGGGGGATTTTCCAAGAGAAAATGTGTAATTTCCAGGTAAATGGGGGATTGTTGAAGAGAAAATGTGTGAGTTTTGGTTAAAAGGGGGGTTTTCCAGCGAAAATGCATGACTTTCTGTTAAACGGAGGATTTTTGTGGTGAAAATGCGTGGTGTTCAGGTTAAAGCAGGGATTTTCGATGAGAAAATACATGATTTGGGGGTTAAATGTGCTTGTTTGTTTGTTTGTTTGTTTGTTTGTTTGTTTTTAAGAGAAAACTTGTGATTTTTGATAAATTATGTATTTTTGAAGTGAAAATGCGTGATTTTCAGGTTAGATCAGGGATTCTTGAAGAGAAAATGCATCATTGTCGGGTTACATGGGGGATTTCCAAAGAGAAATAGCCTTTTTTTTCTGGTTAAATGGGGGATTTTTGAAGAGAAAATGCGTGATTTTCAGATTAAATGGGGATTCTTGAAGGGAAAATGTGTGATTTTCGGGGTAAATGGGGGATTCTCGAAGAGAAAATGGGTGATTTTGGGGTTTAAACTGCTATTTTTGTAGAGAATATGCATGATTTTGGGTTTAAAAGAGGGATTCTCAAAGAGAAAAAGCGTTATTTTTGTTTAAGTGGGGTATTTTTGAAGGGAAAATGTGTGATTTTCGGGTTAAATGGGGGATTCTCGAAGAGAAAATGCATGATTTTCGTTTACATGTGAGATTTTTGTAGAGGACATGCGTGATTTTTTGGATACATGGGGGATTCTTGTAGCAAACATGTTTGATTTTGGGGTCAAATGGGGGATTTTTGGAGAGCAAAAGTGTGATTTTCACGTTAAATGGGGGATTTTCCGAGAGAAAATGTGTGATTTTGGGGATAAAGGGGTATTTTTGAAGAGATAAAGCATGATTTGGGGGTAAATGGGGGATTTTCCAAGAGAAAATGTGTGATTTTTGAGTTAATGGGGGATTTTGCAAGAGAAAATGGGTGATTTTGGGGTTAAATGGGGGATTGTTGAAGAGACAATGCATGGTTTTGGGGTTAAGGGGGGATTTTTGAAGAGAAAACGCGTAATTTTTGGTTTAAACAGCTATTTTTGAAGAGAATATGCGTGATTTTCAGTTTAAATCAGGGATTCTCAAAGAGAAGATGTGTGATTTTTGTTTGAATGGGGTATTTTTGAAGAGAAAATGCATGATTTTCGGGTTAAATGGGGGATTTTCGAAGAGGAAATGCTTCGTTTCAGGTTGAATTGGGGGTTTTCGAAGCCAAAATGCGTGATTTTCACTTAAATGGGGGATTTTCCAAACGAAAATGCATGAATTTCTTTTTAGATGGGGGATTTTCATAGAGAAAAGGCATGATTTTTGTGTTAAGTGGGGGATATTTGCAAAAAAAAAAAAAAAAAAAACAAGGCGTGATTTTTGGGTTAAATAGGGGATTTTTGAAGAGAAAATGTGTGATTTTCAGTTAAATCACGGAATCTCTAAGAGAAAATGCCTGATGTTTGCATTAAATGTGTGATTTTCGTCGAGATAATGCGTGATTTTCAGGTTACATGGGAGATTTTTGGAGAGAAAATGCGTGATTTTTGGTTAATTGGGTGATTTCTGCAAAGAAAATGCATCATTCCTGGGTTAAATTGTGTATTTTTGCAGAGAAAATGCTTGATTTTCATTTAAATGAGGGATTTCTTGCAGAGACAATGCTTGATTTTTGTTTAAATGAGGGATTTTGGCAGAGAACATGCGTGATTTTCGGGTTAAACGGGGGATTTCTGCAAAAAAAAAAAACCATGATTCTCAGGTAAAATTTGGTGTAGTTGAAGAGAAAATGCATGATTTTCAGGTTAAATGGGGGATTTCGGAAGAGAAAATGCGTGTTGTTTGAGATAAACGTGGGATTTTTGTAGAGCGAATGCATGATTTTCGGGTTAAATGGGGGATTTTCCAAGGGAAAATTTGTGATTTTGGGGTTAAATGGGGGACTTTCCAAGGGAAAAGGCGTGATTTTCACGTTAAATGGGGGATTTTCCAAGAGAAAATGTGTAATTTCCAGGTTAAATGGGGGATTGTTGAAGAGAAAATGTGTGAGTTTTGGTTAAAAGGGGGGTTTTCCAGCGAAAATGCATGACTTTCTGTTAAACGGAGGATTTTTGTGGTGAAAATGCGTGGTGTTCAGGTTAAAGCAGGGATTTTCGATGAGAAAATACATGATTTGGGGGTTAAATGTGCTTGTTTGTTTGTTTGTTTGTTTGTTTGTTTTTAAGAGAAAACTTGTGATTTTTGATAAATTATGTATTTTTGAAGTGAAAATGCGTGATTTTCAGGTTAGATCAGGGATTCTTGAAGAGAAAATGCATCATTGTCGGGTTACATGGGGGATTTCCAAAGAGAAATAGCCTTTTTTTTCTGGTTAAATGGGGGATTTTTGAAGAGAAAATGCGTGATTTTCAGATTAAATGGGGATTCTTGAAGGGAAAATGTGTGATTTTCGGGGTAAATGGGGGATTCTCGAAGAGAAAATGGGTGATTTTGGGGTTTAAACTGCTATTTTTGTAGAGAATATGCATGATTTTGGGTTTAAAAGAGGGATTCTCAAAGAGAAAAAGCGTTATTTTTGTTTAAGTGGGGTATTTTTGAAGGGAAAATGTGTGATTTTCGGGTTA
Organism: Gallus gallus; assembly: GCF_016699485.2. Classification (NCBI taxonomy): domain Eukaryota; kingdom Metazoa; phylum Chordata; class Aves; order Galliformes; family Phasianidae; genus Gallus; species Gallus gallus. The sequence continues at coordinate 25,530 of NW_024096027.1, forward strand.
AATGGGGGATTCTCGAAGAGAAAATGCATGATTTTCGTTTACATGTGAGATTTTTGTAGAGGACATGCGTGATTTTTTGGATACATGGGGGATTCTTGTAGCAAACATGTTTGATTTTGGGGTCAAATGGGGGATTTTTGGAGAGCAAAAGTGTGATTTTCACGTTAAATGGGGGATTTTCCGAGAGAAAATGTGTGATTTTGGGGATAAAGGGGTATTTTTGAAGAGATAAAGCATGATTTGGGGGTAAATGGGGGATTTTCCAAGAGAAAATGTGTGATTTTTGAGTTAATGGGGGATTTTGCAAGAGAAAATGGGTGATTTTGGGGTTAAATGGGGGATTGTTGAAGAGACAATGCATGGTTTTGGGGTTAAGGGGGGATTTTTGAAGAGAAAACGCGTAATTTTTGGTTTAAACAGCTATTTTTGAAGAGAATATGCGTGATTTTCAGTTTAAATCAGGGATTCTCAAAGAGAAGATGTGTGATTTTTGTTTGAATGGGGTATTTTTGAAGAGAAAATGCATGATTTTCGGGTTAAATGGGGGATTTTCGAAGAGGAAATGCTTCGTTTCAGGTTGAATTGGGGGTTTTCGAAGCCAAAATGCGTGATTTTCACTTAAATGGGGGATTTTCCAAACGAAAATGCATGAATTTCTTTTTAGATGGGGGATTTTCATAGAGAAAAGGCATGATTTTTGTGTTAAGTGGGGGATATTTGCAAAAAAAAAAAAAAAAAAAAAAAACAAGGCGTGATTTTTGGGTTAAATAGGGGATTTTTGAAGAGAAAATGTGTGATTTTCAGTTAAATCACGGAATCTCTAAGAGAAAATGCCTGATGTTTGCATTAAATGTGTGATTTTCGTCGAGATAATGCGTGATTTTCAGGTTACATGGGAGATTTTTGGAGAGAAAATGCGTGATTTTTGGTTAATTGGGTGATTTCTGCAAAGAAAATGCATCATTCCTGGGTTAAATTGTGTATTTTTGCAGAGAAAATGCTTGATTTTCATTTAAATGAGGGATTTCTTGCAGAGACAATGCTTGATTTTTGTTTAAATGAGGGATTTTGGCAGAGAACATGCGTGATTTTCGGGTTAAACGGGGGATTTCTGCAAAAAAAAAAAACCATGATTCTCAGGTAAAATTTGGTGTAGTTGAAGAGAAAATGCATGATTTTCAGGTTAAATGGGGGATTTCGGAAGAGAAAATGCGTGTTGTTTGAGATAAACGTGGGATTTTTGTAGAGCGAATGCATGATTTTCGGGTTAAATGGGGGATTTTCCAAGGGAAAATTTGTGATTTTGGGGTTAAATGGGGGACTTTCCAAGGGAAAAGGCGTGATTTTCACGTTAAATGGGGGATTTTCCAAGAGAAAATGTGTAATTTCCAGGATAAATGGGGGATTGTTGAAGAGAAAATGTGTGAGTTTTGGTTAAAAGGGGGGTTTTCCAGCGAAAATGCATGACTTTCTGTTAAACGGAGGATTTTTGTGGTGAAAATGCGTGGTGTTCAGGTTAAAGCAGGGATTTTCGATGAGAAAATACATGATTTGGGGGTTAAATGTGCTTGTTTGTTTGTTTGTTTGTTTGTTTGTTTGTTTTTAAGAGAAAACTTGTGATTTTTGATAAATTATGTATTTTTGAAGTGAAAATGCGTGATTTTCAGGTTAGATCAGGGATTCTTGAAGAGAAAATGCATCATTGTCGGGTTACATGGGGGATTTCCAAAGAGAAATAGCCTTTTTTTTCTGGTTAAATGGGGGATTTTTGAAGAGAAAATGCGTGATTTTCAGATTAAATGGGGATTCTTGAAGGGAAAATGTGTGATTTTCGGGGTAAATGGGGGATTCTCGAAGAGAAAATGGGTGATTTTGGGGTTTAAACTGCTATTTTTGTAGAGAATATGCATGATTTTGGGTTTAAAAGAGGGATTCTCAAAGAGAAAAAGCGTTATTTTTGTTTAAGTGGGGTATTTTTGAAGGGAAAATGTGTGATTTTCGGGTTAAATGGGGGATTCTCGAAGAGAAAATGCATGATTTTCGTTTACATGTGAGATTTTTGTAGAGGACATGCGTGATTTTTTGGATACATGGGGGATTCTTGTAGCAAACATGTTTGATTTTGGGGTCAAATGGGGGATTTTTGGAGAGCAAAAGTGTGATTTTCACGTTAAATGGGGGATTTTCCGAGAGAAAATGTGTGATTTTGGGGATAAAGGGGTATTTTTGAAGAGATAAAGCATGATTTGGGGGTAAATGGGGGATTTTCCAAGAGAAAATGTGTGATTTTTGAGTTAATGGGGGATTTTGCAAGAGAAAATGGGTGATTTTGGGGTTAAATGGGGGATTGTTGAAGAGACAATGCATGGTTTTGGGGTTAAGGGGGGATTTTTGAAGAGAAAACGCGTAATTTTTGGTTTAAACAGCTATTTTTGAAGAGAATATGCGTGATTTTCAGTTTAAATCAGGGATTCTCAAAGAGAAGATGTGTGATTTTTGTTTGAATGGGGTATTTTTGAAGAGAAAATGCATGATTTTCGGGTTAAATGGGGGATTTTCGAAGAGGAAATGCTTCGTTTCAGGTTGAATTGGGGGTTTTCGAAGCCAAAATGCGTGATTTTCACTTAAATGGGGGATTTTCCAAACGAAAATGCATGAATTTCTTTTTAGATGGGGGATTTTCATAGAGAAAAGGCATGATTTTTGTGTTAAGTGGGGGATATTTGCAAAAAAAAAAAAAAAAAAAAACAAGGCGTGATTTTTGGGTTAAATAGGGGATTTTTGAAGAGAAAATGTGTGATTTTCAGTTAAATCACGGAATCTCTAAGAGAAAATGCCTGATGTTTGCATTAAATGTGTGATTTTCGTCGAGATAATGCGTGATTTTCAGGTTACATGGGAGATTTTTGGAGAGAAAATGCGTGATTTTTGGTTAATTGGGTGATTTCTGCAAAGAAAATGCATCATTCCTGGGTTAAATTGTGTATTTTTGCAGAGAAAATGCTTGATTTTCATTTAAATGAGGGATTTCTTGCAGAGACAATGCTTGATTTTTGTTTAAATGAGGGATTTTGGCAGAGAACATGCGTGATTTTCGGGTTAAACGGGGGATTTCTGCAAAAAAAAAAAACCATGATTCTCAGGTAAAATTTGGTGTAGTTGAAGAGAAAATGCATGATTTTCAGGTTAAATGGGGGATTTCGGAAGAGAAAATGCGTGTTGTTTGAGATAAACGTGGGATTTTTGTAGAGCGAATGCATGATTTTCGGGTTAAATGGGGGATTTTCCAAGGGAAAATTTGTGATTTTGGGGTTAAATGGGGGACTTTCCAAGGGAAAAGGCGTGATTTTCACGTTAAATGGGGGATTTTCCAAGAGAAAATGTGTAATTTCCAGGATAAATGGGGGATTGTTGAAGAGAAAATGTGTGAGTTTTGGTTAAAAGGGGGGTTTTCCAGCGAAAATGCATGACTTTCTGTTAAACGGAGGATTTTTGTGGTGAAAATGCGTGGTGTTCAGGTTAAAGCAGGGATTTTCGATGAGAAAATACATGATTTGGGGGTTAAATGTGCTTGTTTGTTTGTTTGTTTGTTTGTTTTTAAGAGAAAACTTGTGATTTTTGATAAATTATGTATTTTTGAAGTGAAAATGCGTGATTTTCAGGTTAGATCAGGGATTCTTGAAGAGAAAATGCATCATTGTCGGGTTACATGGGGGATTTCCAAAGAGAAATAGCCTTTTTTTTCTGGTTAAATGGGGGATTTTTGAAGAGAAAATGCGTGATTTTCAGATTAAATGGGGATTCTTGAAGGGAAAATGTGTGATTTTCGGGGTAAATGGGGGATTCTCGAAGAGAAAATGGGTGATTTTGGGGTTTAAACTGCTATTTTTGTAGAGAATATGCATGATTTTGGGTTTAAAAGAGGGATTCTCAAAGAGAAAAAGCGTTATTTTTGTTTAAGTGGGGTATTTTTGAAGGGAAAATGTGTGATTTTCGGGTTAAATGGGGGATTCTCGAAGAGAAAATGCATGATTTTCGTTTACATGTGAGATTTTTGTAGAGGACATGCGTGATTTTTTGGATACATGGGGGATTCTTGTAGCAAACATGTTTGATTTTGGGGTCAAATGGGGGATTTTTGGAGAGCAAAAGTGTGATTTTCACGTTAAATGGGGGATTTTCCGAGAGAAAATGTGTGATTTTGGGGATAAAGGGGTATTTTTGAAGAGATAAAGCATGATTTGGGGGTAAATGGGGGATTTTCCAAGAGAAAATGTGTGATTTTTGAGTTAATGGGGGATTTTGCAAGAGAAAATGGGTGATTTTGGGGTTAAATGGGGGATTGTTGAAGAGACAATGCATGGTTTTGGGGTTAAGGGGGGATTTTTGAAGAGAAAACGCGTAATTTTTGGTTTAAACAGCTATTTTTGAAGAGAATATGCGTGATTTTCAGTTTAAATCAGGGATTCTCAAAGAGAAGATGTGTGATTTTTGTTTGAATGGGGTATTTTTGAAGAGAAAATGCATGATTTTCGGGTTAAATGGGGGATTTTCGAAGAGGAAATGCTTCGTTTCAGGTTGAATTGGGGGTTTTCGAAGCCAAAATGCGTGATTTTCACTTAAATGGGGGATTTTCCAAACGAAAATGCATGAATTTCTTTTTAGATGGGGGATTTTCATAGAGAAAAGGCATGATTTTTGTGTTAAGTGGGGGATATTTGCAAAAAAAAAAAAAAAAAAAAAACAAGGCGTGATTTTTGGGTTAAATAGGGGATTTTTGAAGAGAAAATGTGTGATTTTCAGTTAAATCACGGAATCTCTAAGAGAAAATGCCTGATGTTTGCATTAAATGTGTGATTTTCGTCGAGATAATGCGTGATTTTCAGGTTACATGGGAGATTTTTGGAGAGAAAATGCGTGATTTTTGGTTAATTGGGTGATTTCTGCAAAGAAAATGCATCATTCCTGGGTTAAATTGTGTATTTTTGCAGAGAAAATGCTTGATTTTCATTTAAATGAGGGATTTCTTGCAGAGACAATGCTTGATTTTTGTTTAAATGAGGGATTTTGGCAGAGAACATGCGTGATTTTCGGGTTAAACGGGGGATTTCTGCAAAAAAAAAAAACCATGATTCTCAGGTAAAATTTGGTGTAGTTGAAGAGAAAATGCATGATTTTCAGGTTAAATGGGGGATTTCGGAAGAGAAAATGCGTGTTGTTTGAGATAAACGTGGGATTTTTGTAGAGCGAATGCATGATTTTCGGGTTAAATGGGGGATTTTCCAAGGGAAAATTTGTGATTTTGGGGTTAAATGGGGGACTTTCCAAGGGAAAAGGCGTGATTTTCACGTTAAATGGGGGATTTTCCAAGAGAAAATGTGTAATTTCCAGGATAAATGGGGGATTGTTGAAGAGAAAATGTGTGAGTTTTGGTTAAAAGGGGGGTTTTCCAGCGAAAATGCATGACTTTCTGTTAAACGGAGGATTTTTGTGGTGAAAATGCGTGGTGTTCAGGTTAAAGCAGGGATTTTCGATGAGAAAATACATGATTTGGGGGTTAAATGTGCTTGTTTGTTTGTTTGTTTGTTTGTTTGTTTGTTTTTAAGAGAAAACTTGTGATTTTTGATAAATTATGTATTTTTGAAGTGAAAATGCGTGATTTTCAGGTTAGATCAGGGATTCTTGAAGAGAAAATGCATCATTGTCGGGTTACATGGGGGATTTCCAAAGAGAAATAGCCTTTTTTTTCTGGTTAAATGGGGGATTTTTGAAGAGAAAATGCGTGATTTTCAGATTAAATGGGGATTCTTGAAGGGAAAATGTGTGATTTTCGGGGTAAATGGGGGATTCTCGAAGAGAAAATGGGTGATTTTGGGGTTTAAACTGCTATTTTTGTAGAGAATATGCATGATTTTGGGTTTAAAAGAGGGATTCTCAAAGAGAAAAAGCGTTATTTTTGTTTAAGTGGGGTATTTTTGAAGGGAAAATGTGTGATTTTCGGGTTAAATGGGGGATTCTCGAAGAGAAAATGCATGATTTTCGTTTACATGTGAGATTTTTGTAGAGGACATGCGTGATTTTTTGGATACATGGGGGATTCTTGTAGCAAACATGTTTGATTTTGGGGTCAAATGGGGGATTTTTGGAGAGCAAAAGTGTGATTTTCACGTTAAATGGGGGATTTTCCGAGAGAAAATGTGTGATTTTGGGGATAAAGGGGTATTTTTGAAGAGATAAAGCATGATTTGGGGGTAAATGGGGGATTTTCCAAGAGAAAATGTGTGATTTTTGAGTTAATGGGGGATTTTGCAAGAGAAAATGGGTGATTTTGGGGTTAAATGGGGGATTGTTGAAGAGACAATGCATGGTTTTGGGGTTAAGGGGGGATTTTTGAAGAGAAAACGCGTAATTTTTGGTTTAAACAGCTATTTTTGAAGAGAATATGCGTGATTTTCAGTTTAAATCAGGGATTCTCAAAGAGAAGATGTGTGATTTTTGTTTGAATGGGGTATTTTTGAAGAGAAAATGCATGATTTTCGGGTTAAATGGGGGATTTTCGAAGAGGAAATGCTTCGTTTCAGGTTGAATTGGGGGTTTTCGAAGCCAAAATGCGTGATTTTCACTTAAATGGGGGATTTTCCAAACGAAAATGCATGAATTTCTTTTTAGATGGGGGATTTTCATAGAGAAAAGGCATGATTTTTGTGTTAAGTGGGGGATATTTGCAAAAAAAAAAAAAAAAAAAACAAGGCGTGATTTTTGGGTTAAATAGGGGATTTTTGAAGAGAAAATGTGTGATTTTCAGTTAAATCACGGAATCTCTAAGAGAAAATGCCTGATGTTTGCATTAAATGTGTGATTTTCGTCGAGATAATGCGTGATTTTCAGGTTACATGGGAGATTTTTGGAGAGAAAATGCGTGATTTTTGGTTAATTGGGTGATTTCTGCAAAGAAAATGCATCATTCCTGGGTTAAATTGTGTATTTTTGCAGAGAAAATGCTTGATTTTCATTTAAATGAGGGATTTCTTGCAGAGACAATGCTTGATTTTTGTTTAAATGAGGGATTTTGGCAGAGAACATGCGTGATTTTCGGGTTAAACGGGGGATTTCTGCAAAAAAAAAAAACCATGATTCTCAGGTAAAATTTGGTGTAGTTGAAGAGAAAATGCATGATTTTCAGGTTAAATGGGGGATTTCGGAAGAGAAAATGCGTGTTGTTTGAGATAAACGTGGGATTTTTGTAGAGCGAATGCATGATTTTCGGGTTAAATGGGGGATTTTCCAAGGGAAAATTTGTGATTTTGGGGTTAAATGGGGGACTTTCCAAGGGAAAAGGCGTGATTTTCACGTTAAATGGGGGATTTTCCAAGAGAAAATGTGTAATTTCCAGGATAAATGGGGGATTGTTGAAGAGAAAATGTGTGAGTTTTGGTTAAAAGGGGGGTTTTCCAGCGAAAATGCATGACTTTCTGTTAAACGGAGGATTTTTGTGGTGAAAATGCGTGGTGTTCAGGTTAAAGCAGGGATTTTCGATGAGAAAATACATGATTTGGGGGTTAAATGTGCTTGTTTGTTTGTTTGTTTGTTTGTTTGTTTGTTTTTAAGAGAAAACTTGTGATTTTTGATAAATTATGTATTTTTGAAGTGAAAATGCGTGATTTTCAGGTTAGATCAGGGATTCTTGAAGAGAAAATGCATCATTGTCGGGTTACATGGGGGATTTCCAAAGAGAAATAGCCTTTTTTTTCTGGTTAAATGGGGGATTTTTGAAGAGAAAATGCGTGATTTTCAGATTAAATGGGGATTCTTGAAGGGAAAATGTGTGATTTTCGGGGTAAATGGGGGATTCTCGAAGAGAAAATGGGTGATTTTGGGGTTTAAACTGCTATTTTTGTAGAGAATATGCATGATTTTGGGTTTAAAAGAGGGATTCTCAAAGAGAAAAAGCGTTATTTTTGTTTAAGTGGGGTATTTTTGAAGGGAAAATGTGTGATTTTCGGGTTAAATGGGGGATTCTCGAAGAGAAAATGCATGATTTTCGTTTACATGTGAGATTTTTGTAGAGGACATGCGTGATTTTTTGGATACATGGGGGATTCTTGTAGCAAACATGTTTGATTTTGGGGTCAAATGGGGGATTTTTGGAGAGCAAAAGTGTGATTTTCACGTTAAATGGGGGATTTTCCGAGAGAAAATGTGTGATTTTGGGGATAAAGGGGTATTTTTGAAGAGATAAAGCATGATTTGGGGGTAAATGGGGGATTTTCCAAGAGAAAATGTGTGATTTTTGAGTTAATGGGGGATTTTGCAAGAGAAAATGGGTGATTTTGGGGTTAAATGGGGGATTGTTGAAGAGACAATGCATGGTTTTGGGGTTAAGGGGGGATTTTTGAAGAGAAAACGCGTAATTTTTGGTTTAAACAGCTATTTTTGAAGAGAATATGCGTGATTTTCAGTTTAAATCAGGGATTCTCAAAGAGAAGATGTGTGATTTTTGTTTGAATGGGGTATTTTTGAAGAGAAAATGCATGATTTTCGGGTTAAATGGGGGATTTTCGAAGAGGAAATGCTTCGTTTCAGGTTGAATTGGGGGTTTTCGAAGCCAAAATGCGTGATTTTCACTTAAATGGGGGATTTTCCAAACGAAAATGCATGAATTTCTTTTTAGATGGGGGATTTTCATAGAGAAAAGGCATGATTTTTGTGTTAAGTGGGGGATATTTGCAAAAAAAAAAAAAAAAAAAAAACAAGGCGTGATTTTTGGGTTAAATAGGGGATTTTTGAAGAGAAAATGTGTGATTTTCAGTTAAATCACGGAATCTCTAAGAGAAAATGCCTGATGTTTGCATTAAATGTGTGATTTTCGTCGAGATAATGCGTGATTTTCAGGTTACATGGGAGATTTTTGGAGAGAAAATGCGTGATTTTTGGTTAATTGGGTGATTTCTGCAAAGAAAATGCATCATTCCTGGGTTAAATTGTGTATTTTTGCAGAGAAAATGCTTGATTTTCATTTAAATGAGGGATTTCTTGCAGAGACAATGCTTGATTTTTGTTTAAATGAGGGATTTTGGCAGAGAACATGCGTGATTTTCGGGTTAAACGGGGGATTTCTGCAAAAAAAAAAAACCATGATTCTCAGGTAAAATTTGGTGTAGTTGAAGAGAAAATGCATGATTTTCAGGTTAAATGGGGGATTTCGGAAGAGAAAATGCGTGTTGTTTGAGATAAACGTGGGATTTTTGTAGAGCGAATGCATGATTTTCGGGTTAAATGGGGGATTTTCCAAGGGAAAATTTGTGATTTTGGGGTTAAATGGGGGACTTTCCAAGGGAAAAGGCGTGATTTTCACGTTAAATGGGGGATTTTCCAAGAGAAAATGTGTAATTTCCAGGATAAATGGGGGATTGTTGAAGAGAAAATGTGTGAGTTTTGGTTAAAAGGGGGGTTTTCCAGCGAAAATGCATGACTTTCTGTTAAACGGAGGATTTTTGTGGTGAAAATGCGTGGTGTTCAGGTTAAAGCAGGGATTTTCGATGAGAAAATACATGATTTGGGGGTTAAATGTGCTTGTTTGTTTGTTTGTTTGTTTGTTTGTTTGTTTTTAAGAGAAAACTTGTGATTTTTGATAAATTATGTATTTTTGAAGTGAAAATGCGTGATTTTCAGGTTAGATCAGGGATTCTTGAAGAGAAAATGCATCATTGTCGGGTTACATGGGGGATTTCCAAAGAGAAATAGCCTTTTTTTTCTGGTTAAATGGGGGATTTTTGAAGAGAAAATGCGTGATTTTCAGATTAAATGGGGATTCTTGAAGGGAAAATGTGTGATTTTCGGGGTAAATGGGGGATTCTCGAAGAGAAAATGGGTGATTTTGGGGTTTAAACTGCTATTTTTGTAGAGAATATGCATGATTTTGGGTTTAAAAGAGGGATTCTCAAAGAGAAAAAGCGTTATTTTTGTTTAAGTGGGGTATTTTTGAAGGGAAAATGTGTGATTTTCGGGTTAAATGGGGGATTCTCGAAGAGAAAATGCATGATTTTCGTTTACATGTGAGATTTTTGTAGAGGACATGCGTGATTTTTTGGATACATGGGGGATTCTTGTAGCAAACATGTTTGATTTTGGGGTCAAATGGGGGATTTTTGGAGAGCAAAAGTGTGATTTTCACGTTAAATGGGGGATTTTCCGAGAGAAAATGTGTGATTTTGGGGATAAAGGGGTATTTTTGAAGAGATAAAGCATGATTTGGGGGTAAATGGGGGATTTTCCAAGAGAAAATGTGTGATTTTTGAGTTAATGGGGGATTTTGCAAGAGAAAATGGGTGATTTTGGGGTTAAATGGGGGATTGTTGAAGAGACAATGCATGGTTTTGGGGTTAAGGGGGGATTTTTGAAGAGAAAACGCGTAATTTTTGGTTTAAACAGCTATTTTTGAAGAGAATATGCGTGATTTTCAGTTTAAATCAGGGATTCTCAAAGAGAAGATGTGTGATTTTTGTTTGAATGGGGTATTTTTGAAGAGAAAATGCATGATTTTCGGGTTAAATGGGGGATTTTCGAAGAGGAAATGCTTCGTTTCAGGTTGAATTGGGGGTTTTCGAAGCCAAAATGCGTGATTTTCACTTAAATGGGGGATTTTCCAAACGAAAATGCATGAATTTCTTTTTAGATGGGGGATTTTCATAGAGAAAAGGCATGATTTTTGTGTTAAGTGGGGGATATTTGCAAAAAAAAAAAAAAAAAAAAAACAAGGCGTGATTTTTGGGTTAAATAGGGGATTTTTGAAGAGAAAATGTGTGATTTTCAGTTAAATCACGGAATCTCTAAGAGAAAATGCCTGATGTTTGCATTAAATGTGTGATTTTCGTCGAGATAATGCGTGATTTTCAGGTTACATGGGAGATTTTTGGAGAGAAAATGCGTGATTTTTGGTTAATTGGGTGATTTCTGCAAAGAAAATGCATCATTCCTGGGTTAAATTGTGTATTTTTGCAGAGAAAATGCTTGATTTTCATTTAAATGAGGGATTTCTTGCAGAGACAATGCTTGATTTTTGTTTAAATGAGGGATTTTGGCAGAGAACATGCGTGATTTTCGGGTTAAACGGGGGATTTCTGCAAAAAAAAAAAACCATGATTCTCAGGTAAAATTTGGTGTAGTTGAAGAGAAAATGCATGATTTTCAGGTTAAATGGGGGATTTCGGAAGAGAAAATGCGTGTTGTTTGAGATAAACGTGGGATTTTTGTAGAGCGAATGCATGATTTTCGGGTTAAATGGGGGATTTTCCAAGGGAAAATTTGTGATTTTGGGGTTAAATGGGGGACTTTCCAAGGGAAAAGGCGTGATTTTCACGTTAAATGGGGGATTTTCCAAGAGAAAATGTGTAATTTCCAGGATAAATGGGGGATTGTTGAAGAGAAAATGTGTGAGTTTTGGTTAAAAGGGGGTTTTTCCAGCGAAAATGCATGACTTTCTGTTAAACGGAGGATTTTTGTGGTGAAAATGCGTGGTGTTCAGGTTAAAGCAGGGATTTTCGATGAGAAAATACATGATTTGGGGGTTAAATGTGCTTGTTTGTTTGTTTGTTTGTTTGTTTGTTTGTTTTTAAGAGAAAACTTGTGATTTTTGATAAATTATGTATTTTTGAAGTGAAAATGCGTGATTTTCAGGTTAGATCAGGGATTCTTGAAGAGAAAATGCATCATTGTCGGGTTACATGGGGGATTTCCAAAGAGAAATAGCCTTTTTTTTCTGGTTAAATGGGGGATTTTTGAAGAGAAAATGCGTGATTTTCAGATTAAATGGGGATTCTTGAAGGGAAAATGTGTGATTTTCGGGGTAAATGGGGGATTCTCGAAGAGAAAATGGGTGATTTTGGGGTTTAAACTGCTATTTTTGTAGAGAATATGCATGATTTTGGGTTTAAAAGAGGGATTCTCAAAGAGAAAAAGCGTTATTTTTGTTTAAGTGGGGTATTTTTGAAGGGAAAATGTGTGATTTTCGGGTTAAATGGGGGATTCTCGAAGAGAAAATGCATGATTTTCGTTTACATGTGAGATTTTTGTAGAGGACATGCGTGATTTTTTGGATACATGGGGGATTCTTGTAGCAAACATGTTTGATTTTGGGGTCAAATGGGGGATTTTTGGAGAGCAAAAGTGTGATTTTCACGTTAAATGGGGGATTTTCCGAGAGAAAATGTGTGATTTTGGGGATAAAGGGGTATTTTTGAAGAGATAAAGCATGATTTGGGGGTAAATGGGGGATTTTCCAAGAGAAAATGTGTGATTTTTGAGTTAATGGGGGATTTTGCAAGAGAAAATGGGTGATTTTGGGGTTAAATGGGGGATTGTTGAAGAGACAATGCATGGTTTTGGGGTTAAGGGGGGATTTTTGAAGAGAAAACGCGTAATTTTTGGTTTAAACAGCTATTTTTGAAGAGAATATGCGTGATTTTCAGTTTAAATCAGGGATTCTCAAAGAGAAGATGTGTGATTTTTGTTTGAATGGGGTATTTTTGAAGAGAAAATGCATGATTTTCGGGTTAAATGGGGGATTTTCGAAGAGGAAATGCTTCGTTTCAGGTTGAATTGGGGGTTTTCGAAGCCAAAATGCGTGATTTTCACTTAAATGGGGGATTTTCCAAACGAAAATGCATGAATTTCTTTTTAGATGGGGGATTTTCATAGAGAAAAGGCATGATTTTTGTGTTAAGTGGGGGATATTTGCAAAAAAAAAAAAAAAAAAAAAGGCGTGATTTTTGGGTTAAATAGGGGATTTTTGAAGAGAAAATGTGTGATTTTCAGTTAAATCACGGAATCTCTAAGAGAAAATGCCTGATGTTTGCATTAAATGTGTGATTTTCGTCGAGATAATGCGTGATTTTCAGGTTACATGGGAGATTTTTGGAGAGAAAATGCGTGATTTTTGGTTAATTGGGTGATTTCTGCAAAGAAAATGCATCATTCCTGGGTTAAATTGTGTATTTTTGCAGAGAAAATGCTTGATTTTCATTTAAATGAGGGATTTCTTGCAGAGACAATGCTTGATTTTTGTTTAAATGAGGGATTTTGGCAGAGAACATGCGTGATTTTCGGGTTAAACGGGGGATTTCTGCAAAAAAAAAAAACCATGATTCTCAGGTAAAATTTGGTGTAGTTGAAGAGAAAATGCATGATTTTCAGGTTAAATGGGGGATTTCGGAAGAGAAAATGCGTGTTGTTTGAGATAAACGTGGGATTTTTGTAGAGCGAATGCATGATTTTCGGGTTAAATGGGGGATTTTCCAAGGGAAAATTTGTGATTTTGGGGTTAAATGGGGGACTTTCCAAGGGAAAAGGCGTGATTTTCACGTTAAATGGGGGATTTTCCAAGAGAAAATGTGTAATTTCCAGGATAAATGGGGGATTGTTGAAGAGAAAATGTGTGAGTTTTGGTTAAAAGGGGGGTTTTCCAGCGAAAATGCATGACTTTCTGTTAAACGGAGGATTTTTGTGGTGAAAATGCGTGGTGTTCAGGTTAAAGCAGGGATTTTCGATGAGAAAATACATGATTTGGGGGTTAAATGTGCTTGTTTGTTTGTTTGTTTGTTTGTTTGTTTGTTTTTAAGAGAAAACTTGTGATTTTTGATAAATTATGTATTTTTGAAGTGAAAATGCGTGATTTTCAGGTTAGATCAGGGATTCTTGAAGAGAAAATGCATCATTGTCGGGTTACATGGGGGATTTCCAAAGAGAAATAGCCTTTTTTTTCTGGTTAAATGGGGGATTTTTGAAGAGAAAATGCGTGATTTTCAGATTAAATGGGGATTCTTGAAGGGAAAATGTGTGATTTTCGGGGTAAATGGGGGATTCTCGAAGAGAAAATGGGTGATTTTGGGGTTTAAACTGCTATTTTTGTAGAGAATATGCATGATTTTGGGTTTAAAAGAGGGATTCTCAAAGAGAAAAAGCGTTATTTTTGTTTAAGTGGGGTATTTTTGAAGGGAAAATGTGTGATTTTCGGGTTAAATGGGGGATTCTCGAAGAGAAAATGCATGATTTTCGTTTACATGTGAGATTTTTGTAGAGGACATGCGTGATTTTTTGGATACATGGGGGATTCTTGTAGCAAACATGTTTGATTTTGGGGTCAAATGGGGGATTTTTGGAGAGCAAAAGTGTGATTTTCACGTTAAATGGGGGATTTTCCGAGAGAAAATGTGTGATTTTGGGGATAAAGGGGTATTTTTGAAGAGATAAAGCATGATTTGGGGGTAAATGGGGGATTTTCCAAGAGAAAATGTGTGATTTTTGAGTTAATGGGGGATTTTGCAAGAGAAAATGGGTGATTTTGGGGTTAAATGGGGGATTGTTGAAGAGACAATGCATGGTTTTGGGGTTAAGGGGGGATTTTTGAAGAGAAAACGCGTAATTTTTGGTTTAAACAGCTATTTTTGAAGAGAATATGCGTGATTTTCAGTTTAAATCAGGGATTCTCAAAGAGAAGATGTGTGATTTTTGTTTGAATGGGGTATTTTTGAAGAGAAAATGCATGATTTTCGGGTTAAATGGGGGATTTTCGAAGAGGAAATGCTTCGTTTCAGGTTGAATTGGGGGTTTTCGAAGCCAAAATGCGTGATTTTCACTTAAATGGGGGATTTTCCAAACGAAAATGCATGAATTTCTTTTTAGATGGGGGATTTTCATAGAGAAAAGGCATGATTTTTGTGTTAAGTGGGGGATATTTGCAAAAAAAAAAAAAAAAAAAACAAGGCGTGATTTTTGGGTTAAATAGGGGATTTTTGAAGAGAAAATGTGTGATTTTCAGTTAAATCACGGAATCTCTAAGAGAAAATGCCTGATGTTTGCATTAAATGTGTGATTTTCGTCGAGATAATGCGTGATTTTCAGGTTACATGGGAGATTTTTGGAGAGAAAATGCGTGATTTTTGGTTAATTGGGTGATTTCTGCAAAGAAAATGCATCATTCCTGGGTTAAATTGTGTATTTTTGCAGAGAAAATGCTTGATTTTCATTTAAATGAGGGATTTCTTGCAGAGACAATGCTTGATTTTTGTTTAAATGAGGGATTTTGGCAGAGAACATGCGTGATTTTCGGGTTAAACGGGGGATTTCTGCAAAAAAAAAAAACCATGATTCTCAGGTAAAATTTGGTGTAGTTGAAGAGAAAATGCATGATTTTCAGGTTAAATGGGGGATTTCGGAAGAGAAAATGCGTGTTGTTTGAGATAAACGTGGGATTTTTGTAGAGCGAATGCATGATTTTCGGGTTAAATGGGGGATTTTCCAAGGGAAAATTTGTGATTTTGGGGTTAAATGGGGGACTTTCCAAGGGAAAAGGCGTGATTTTCACGTTAAATGGGGGATTTTCCAAGAGAAAATGTGTAATTTCCAGGATAAATGGGGGATTGTTGAAGAGAAAATGTGTGAGTTTTGGTTAAAAGGGGGGTTTTCCAGCGAAAATGCATGACTTTCTGTTAAACGGAGGATTTTTGTGGTGAAAATGCGTGGTGTTCAGGTTAAAGCAGGGATTTTCGATGAGAAAATACATGATTTGGGGGTTAAATGTGCTTGTTTGTTTGTTTGTTTGTTTGTTTTTAAGAGAAAACTTGTGATTTTTGATAAATTATGTATTTTTGAAGTGAAAATGCGTGATTTTCAGGTTAGATCAGGGATTCTTGAAGAGAAAATGCATCATTGTCGGGTTACATGGGGGATTTCCAAAGAGAAATAGCCTTTTTTTTCTGGTTAAATGGGGGATTTTTGAAGAGAAAATGCGTGATTTTCAGATTAAATGGGGATTCTTGAAGGGAAAATGTGTGATTTTCGGGGTAAATGGGGGATTCTCGAAGAGAAAATGGGTGATTTTGGGGTTTAAACTGCTATTTTTGTAGAGAATATGCATGATTTTGGGTTTAAAAGAGGGATTCTCAAAGAGAAAAAGCGTTATTTTTGTTTAAGTGGGGTATTTTTGAAGGGAAAATGTGTGATTTTCGGGTTAAATGGGGGATTCTCGAAGAGAAAATGCATGATTTTCGTTTACATGTGAGATTTTTGTAGAGGACATGCGTGATTTTTTGGATACATGGGGGATTCTTGTAGCAAACATGTTTGATTTTGGGGTCAAATGGGGGATTTTTGGAGAGCAAAAGTGTGATTTTCACGTTAAATGGGGGATTTTCCGAGAGAAAATGTGTGATTTTGGGGATAAAGGGGTATTTTTGAAGAGATAAAGCATGATTTGGGGGTAAATGGGGGATTTTCCAAGAGAAAATGTGTGATTTTTGAGTTAATGGGGGATTTTGCAAGAGAAAATGGGTGATTTTGGGGTTAAATGGGGGATTGTTGAAGAGACAATGCATGGTTTTGGGGTTAAGGGGGGATTTTTGAAGAGAAAACGCGTAATTTTTGGTTTAAACAGCTATTTTTGAAGAGAATATGCGTGATTTTCAGTTTAAATCAGGGATTCTCAAAGAGAAGATGTGTGATTTTTGTTTGAATGGGGTATTTTTGAAGAGAAAATGCATGATTTTCGGGTTAAATGGGGGATTTTCGAAGAGGAAATGCTTCGTTTCAGGTTGAATTGGGGGTTTTCGAAGCCAAAATGCGTGATTTTCACTTAAATGGGGGATTTTCCAAACGAAAATGCATGAATTTCTTTTTAGATGGGGGATTTTCATAGAGAAAAGGCATGATTTTTGTGTTAAGTGGGGGATATTTGCAAAAAAAAAAAAAAAAAAAAACAAGGCGTGATTTTTGGGTTAAATAGGGGATTTTTGAAGAGAAAATGTGTGATTTTCAGTTAAATCACGGAATCTCTAAGAGAAAATGCCTGATGTTTGCATTAAATGTGTGATTTTCGTCGAGATAATGCGTGATTTTCAGGTTACATGGGAGATTTTTGGAGAGAAAATGCGTGATTTTTGGTTAATTGGGTGATTTCTGCAAAGAAAATGCATCATTCCTGGGTTAAATTGTGTATTTTTGCAGAGAAAATGCTTGATTTTCATTTAAATGAGGGATTTCTTGCAGAGACAATGCTTGATTTTTGTTTAAATGAGGGATTTTGGCAGAGAACATGCGTGATTTTCGGGTTAAACGGGGGATTTCTGCAAAAAAAAAAAACCATGATTCTCAGGTAAAATTTGGTGTAGTTGAAGAGAAAATGCATGATTTTCAGGTTAAATGGGGGATTTCGGAAGAGAAAATGCGTGTTGTTTGAGATAAACGTGGGATTTTTGTAGAGCGAATGCATGATTTTCGGGTTAAATGGGGGATTTTCCAAGGGAAAATTTGTGATTTTGGGGTTAAATGGGGGACTTTCCAAGGGAAAAGGCGTGATTTTCACGTTAAATGGGGGATTTTCCAAGAGAAAATGTGTAATTTCCAGGATAAATGGGGGATTGTTGAAGAGAAAATGTGTGAGTTTTGGTTAAAAGGGGGGTTTTCCAGCGAAAATGCATGACTTTCTGTTAAACGGAGGATTTTTGTGGTGAAAATGCGTGGTGTTCAGGTTAAAGCAGGGATTTTCGATGAGAAAATACATGATTTGGGGGTTAAATGTGCTTGTTTGTTTGTTTGTTTTGTTTGTTTTTAAGAGAAAACTTGTGATTTTTGATAAATTATGTATTTTTGAAGTGAAAATGCGTGATTTTCAGGTTAGATCAGGGATTCTTGAAGAGAAAATGCATCATTGTCGGGTTACATGGGGGATTTCCAAAGAGAAATAGCCTTTTTTTTCTGGTTAAATGGGGGATTTTTGAAGAGAAAATGCGTGATTTTCAGATTAAATGGGGATTCTTGAAGGGAAAATGTGTGATTTTCGGGGTAAATGGGGGATTCTCGAAGAGAAAATGGGTGATTTTGGGGTTTAAACTGCTATTTTTGTAGAGAATATGCATGATTTTGGGTTTAAAAGAGGGATTCTCAAAGAGAAAAAGCGTTATTTTTGTTTAAGTGGGGTATTTTTGAAGGGAAAATGTGTGATTTTCGGGTTAAATGGGGGATTCTCGAAGAGAAAATGCATGATTTTCGTTTACATGTGAGATTTTTGTAGAGGACATGCGTGATTTTTTGGATACATGGGGGATTCTTGTAGCAAACATGTTTGATTTTGGGGTCAAATGGGGGATTTTTGGAGAGCAAAAGTGTGATTTTCACGTTAAATGGGGGATTTTCCGAGAGAAAATGTGTGATTTTGGGGATAAAGGGGTATTTTTGAAGAGATAAAGCATGATTTGGGGGTAAATGGGGGATTTTCCAAGAGAAAATGTGTGATTTTTGAGTTAATGGGGGATTTTGCAAGAGAAAATGGGTGATTTTGGGGTTAAATGGGGGATTGTTGAAGAGACAATGCATGGTTTTGGGGTTAAGGGGGGATTTTTGAAGAGAAAACGCGTAATTTTTGGTTTAAACAGCTATTTTTGAAGAGAATATGCGTGATTTTCAGTTTAAATCAGGGATTCTCAAAGAGAAGATGTGTGATTTTTGTTTGAATGGGGTATTTTTGAAGAGAAAATGCATGATTTTCGGGTTAAATGGGGGATTTTCGAAGAGGAAATGCTTCGTTTCAGGTTGAATTGGGGGTTTTCGAAGCCAAAATGCGTGATTTTCACTTAAATGGGGGATTTTCCAAACGAAAATGCATGAATTTCTTTTTAGATGGGGGATTTTCATAGAGAAAAGGCATGATTTTTGTGTTAAGTGGGGGATATTTGCAAAAAAAAAAAAAAAAAAAAAAACAAGGCGTGATTTTTGGGTTAAATAGGGGATTTTTGAAGAGAAAATGTGTGATTTTCAGTTAAATCACGGAATCTCTAAGAGAAAATGCCTGATGTTTGCATTAAATGTGTGATTTTCGTCGAGATAATGCGTGATTTTCAGGTTACATGGGAGATTTTTGGAGAGAAAATGCGTGATTTTTGGTTAATTGGGTGATTTCTGCAAAGAAAATGCATCATTCCTGGGTTAAATTGTGTATTTTTGCAGAGAAAATGCTTGATTTTCATTTAAATGAGGGATTTCTTGCAGAGACAATGCTTGATTTTTGTTTAAATGAGGGATTTTGGCAGAGAACATGCGTGATTTTCGGGTTAAACGGGGGATTTCTGCAAAAAAAAAAAACCATGATTCTCAGGTAAAATTTGGTGTAGTTGAAGAGAAAATGCATGATTTTCAGGTTAAATGGGGGATTTCGGAAGAGAAAATGCGTGTTGTTTGAGATAAACGTGGGATTTTTGTAGAGCGAATGCATGATTTTCGGGTTAAATGGGGGATTTTCCAAGGGAAAATTTGTGATTTTGGGGTTAAATGGGGGACTTTCCAAGGGAAAAGGCGTGATTTTCACGTTAAATGGGGGATTTTCCAAGAGAAAATGTGTAATTTCCAGGATAAATGGGGGATTGTTGAAGAGAAAATGTGTGAGTTTTGGTTAAAAGGGGGGTTTTCCAGCGAAAATGCATGACTTTCTGTTAAACGGAGGATTTTTGTGGTGAAAATGCGTGGTGTTCAGGTTAAAGCAGGGATTTTCGATGAGAAAATACATGATTTGGGGGTTAAATGTGCTTGTTTGTTTGTTGTTTGTTTGTTTGTTTTTAAGAGAAAACTTGTGATTTTTGATAAATTATGTATTTTTGAAGTGAAAATGCGTGATTTTCAGGTTAGATCAGGGATTCTTGAAGAGAAAATGCATCATTGTCGGGTTACATGGGGGATTTCCAAAGAGAAATAGCCTTTTTTTTCTGGTTAAATGGGGGATTTTTGAAGAGAAAATGCGTGATTTTCAGATTAAATGGGGATTCTTGAAGGGAAAATGTGTGATTTTCGGGGTAAATGGGGGATTCTCGAAGAGAAAATGGGTGATTTTGGGGTTTAAACTGCTATTTTTGTAGAGAATATGCATGATTTTGGGTTTAAAAGAGGGATTCTCAAAGAGAAAAAGCGTTATTTTTGTTTAAGTGGGGTATTTTTGAAGGGAAAATGTGTGATTTTCGGGTTAAATGGGGGATTCTCGAAGAGAAAATGCATGATTTTCGTTTACATGTGAGATTTTTGTAGAGGACATGCGTGATTTTTTGGATACATGGGGGATTCTTGTAGCAAACATGTTTGATTTTGGGGTCAAATGGGGGATTTTTGGAGAGCAAAAGTGTGATTTTCACGTTAAATGGGGGATTTTCCGAGAGAAAATGTGTGATTTTGGGGATAAAGGGGTATTTTTGAAGAGATAAAGCATGATTTGGGGGTAAATGGGGGATTTTCCAAGAGAAAATGTGTGATTTTTGAGTTAATGGGGGATTTTGCAAGAGAAAATGGGTGATTTTGGGGTTAAATGGGGGATTGTTGAAGAGACAATGCATGGTTTTGGGGTTAAGGGGGGATTTTTGAAGAGAAAACGCGTAATTTTTGGTTTAAACAGCTATTTTTGAAGAGAATATGCGTGATTTTCAGTTTAAATCAGGGATTCTCAAAGAGAAGATGTGTGATTTTTGTTTGAATGGGGTATTTTTGAAGAGAAAATGCATGATTTTCGGGTTAAATGGGGGATTTTCGAAGAGGAAATGCTTCGTTTCAGGTTGAATTGGGGGTTTTCGAAGCCAAAATGCGTGATTTTCACTTAAATGGGGGATTTTCCAAACGAAAATGCATGAATTTCTTTTTAGATGGGGGATTTTCATAGAGAAAAGGCATGATTTTTGTGTTAAGTGGGGGATATTTGCAAAAAAAAAAAAAAAAAAAAAACAAGGCGTGATTTTTGGGTTAAATAGGGGATTTTTGAAGAGAAAATGTGTGATTTTCAGTTAAATCACGGAATCTCTAAGAGAAAATGCCTGATGTTTGCATTAAATGTGTGATTTTCGTCGAGATAATGCGTGATTTTCAGGTTACATGGGAGATTTTTGGAGAGAAAATGCGTGATTTTTGGTTAATTGGGTGATTTCTGCAAAGAAAATGCATCATTCCTGGGTTAAATTGTGTATTTTTGCAGAGAAAATGCTTGATTTTCATTTAAATGAGGGATTTCTTGCAGAGACAATGCTTGATTTTTGTTTAAATGAGGGATTTTGGCAGAGAACATGCGTGATTTTCGGGTTAAACGGGGGATTTCTGCAAAAAAAAAAAACCATGATTCTCAGGTAAAATTTGGTGTAGTTGAAGAGAAAATGCATGATTTTCAGGTTAAATGGGGGATTTCGGAAGAGAAAATGCGTGTTGTTTGAGATAAACGTGGGATTTTTGTAGAGCGAATGCATGATTTTCGGGTTAAATGGGGGATTTTCCAAGGGAAAATTTGTGATTTTGGGGTTAAATGGGGGACTTTCCAAGGGAAAAGGCGTGATTTTCACGTTAAATGGGGGATTTTCCAAGAGAAAATGTGTAATTTCCAGGATAAATGGGGGATTGTTGAAGAGAAAATGTGTGAGTTTTGGTTAAAAGGGGGGTTTTCCAGCGAAAATGCATGACTTTCTGTTAAACGGAGGATTTTTGTGGTGAAAATGCGTGGTGTTCAGGTTAAAGCAGGGATTTTCGATGAGAAAATACATGATTTGGGGGTTAAATGTGCTTGTTTGTTTGTTTGTTTGTTTGTTTTTAAGAGAAAACTTGTGATTTTTGATAAATTATGTATTTTTGAAGTGAAAATGCGTGATTTTCAGGTTAGATCAGGGATTCTTGAAGAGAAAATGCATCATTGTCGGGTTACATGGGGGATTTCCAAAGAGAAATAGCCTTTTTTTTCTGGTTAAATGGGGGATTTTTGAAGAGAAAATGCGTGATTTTCAGATTAAATGGGGATTCTTGAAGGGAAAATGTGTGATTTTCGGGGTAAATGGGGGATTCTCGAAGAGAAAATGGGTGATTTTGGGTTTAAACTGCTATTTTTGTAGAGAATATGCATGATTTTGGGTTTAAAAGAGGGATTCTCAAAGAGAAAAAGCGTTATTTTTGTTTAAGTGGGGTATTTTTGAAGGGAAAATGTGTGATTTTCGGGTTAAATGGGGGATTCTCGAAGAGAAAATGCATGATTTTCGTTTACATGTGAGATTTTTGTAGAGGACATGCGTGATTTTTTGGATACATGGGGGATTCTTGTAGCAAACATGTTTGATTTTGGGGTCAAATGGGGGATTTTTGGAGAGCAAAAGTGTGATTTTCACGTTAAATGGGGGATTTTCCGAGAGAAAATGTGTGATTTTGGGGATAAAGGGGTATTTTTGAAGAGATAAAGCATGATTTGGGGGTAAATGGGGGATTTTCCAAGAGAAAATGTGTGATTTTTGAGTTAATGGGGGATTTTGCAAGAGAAAATGGGTGATTTTGGGGTTAAATGGGGGATTGTTGAAGAGACAATGCATGGTTTTGGGGTTAAGGGGGGATTTTTGAAGAGAAAACGCGTAATTTTTGGTTTAAACAGCTATTTTTGAAGAGAATATGCGTGATTTTCAGTTTAAATCAGGGATTCTCAAAGAGAAGATGTGTGATTTTTGTTTGAATGGGGTATTTTTGAAGAGAAAATGCATGATTTTCGGGTTAAATGGGGGATTTTCGAAGAGGAAATGCTTCGTTTCAGGTTGAATTGGGGGTTTTCGAAGCCAAAATGCGTGATTTTCACTTAAATGGGGGATTTTCCAAACGAAAATGCATGAATTTCTTTTTAGATGGGGGATTTTCATAGAGAAAAGGCATGATTTTTGTGTTAAGTGGGGGATATTTGCAAAAAAAAAAAAAAAAAAAAAACAAGGCGTGATTTTTGGGTTAAATAGGGGATTTTTGAAGAGAAAATGTGTGATTTTCAGTTAAATCACGGAATCTCTAAGAGAAAATGCCTGATGTTTGCATTAAATGTGTGATTTTCGTCGAGATAATGCGTGATTTTCAGGTTACATGGGAGATTTTTGGAGAGAAAATGCGTGATTTTTGGTTAATTGGGTGATTTCTGCAAAGAAAATGCATCATTCCTGGGTTAAATTGTGTATTTTTGCAGAGAAAATGCTTGATTTTCATTTAAATGAGGGATTTCTTGCAGAGACAATGCTTGATTTTTGTTTAAATGAGGGATTTTGGCAGAGAACATGCGTGATTTTCGGGTTAAACGGGGGATTTCTGCAAAAAAAAAAAACCATGATTCTCAGGTAAAATTTGGTGTAGTTGAAGAGAAAATGCATGATTTTCAGGTTAAATGGGGGATTTCGGAAGAGAAAATGCGTGTTGTTTGAGATAAACGTGGGATTTTTGTAGAGCGAATGCATGATTTTCGGGTTAAATGGGGGATTTTCCAAGGGAAAATTTGTGATTTTGGGGTTAAATGGGGGACTTTCCAAGGGAAAAGGCGTGATTTTCACGTTAAATGGGGGATTTTCCAAGAGAAAATGTGTAATTTCCAGGATAAATGGGGGATTGTTGAAGAGAAAATGTGTGAGTTTTGGTTAAAAGGGGGGTTTTCCAGCGAAAATGCATGACTTTCTGTTAAACGGAGGATTTTTGTGGTGAAAATGCGTGGTGTTCAGGTTAAAGCAGGGATTTTCGATGAGAAAATACATGATTTGGGGGTTAAATGTGCTTGTTTGTTTGTTTGTTTGTTTGTTTGTTTTTAAGAGAAAACTTGTGATTTTTGATAAATTATGTATTTTTGAAGTGAAAATGCGTGATTTTCAGGTTAGATCAGGGATTCTTGAAGAGAAAATGCATCATTGTCGGGTTACATGGGGGATTTCCAAAGAGAAATAGCCTTTTTTTTCTGGTTAAATGGGGGATTTTTGAAGAGAAAATGCGTGATTTTCAGATTAAATGGGGATTCTTGAAGGGAAAATGTGTGATTTTCGGGGTAAATGGGGGATTCTCGAAGAGAAAATGGGTGATTTTGGGTTTAAACTGCTATTTTTGTAGAGAATATGCATGATTTTGGGTTTAAAAGAGGGATTCTCAAAGAGAAAAAGCGTTATTTTTGTTTAAGTGGGGTATTTTTGAAGGGAAAATGTGTGATTTTCGGGTTAAATGGGGGATTCTCGAAGAGAAAATGCATGATTTTCGTTTACATGTGAGATTTTTGTAGAGGACATGCGTGATTTTTTGGATACATGGGGGATTCTTGTAGCAAACATGTTTGATTTTGGGGTCAAATGGGGGATTTTTGGAGAGCAAAAGTGTGATTTTCACGTTAAATGGGGGATTTTCCGAGAGAAAATGTGTGATTTTGGGGATAAAGGGGTATTTTTGAAGAGATAAAGCATGATTTGGGGGTAAATGGGGGATTTTCCAAGAGAAAATGTGTGATTTTTGAGTTAATGGGGGATTTTGCAAGAGAAAATGGGTGATTTTGGGGTTAAATGGGGGATTGTTGAAGAGACAATGCATGGTTTTGGGGTTAAGGGGGGATTTTTGAAGAGAAAACGCGTAATTTTTGGTTTAAACAGCTATTTTTGAAGAGAATATGCGTGATTTTCAGTTTAAATCAGGGATTCTCAAAGAGAAGATGTGTGATTTTTGTTTGAATGGGGTATTTTTGAAGAGAAAATGCATGATTTTCGGGTTAAATGGGGGATTTTCGAAGAGGAAATGCTTCGTTTCAGGTTGAATTGGGGGTTTTCGAAGCCAAAATGCGTGATTTTCACTTAAATGGGGGATTTTCCAAACGAAAATGCATGAATTTCTTTTTAGATGGGGGATTTTCATAGAGAAAAGGCATGATTTTTGTGTTAAGTGGGGGATATTTGCAAAAAAAAAAAAAAAAAAAAAAAACAAGGCGTGATTTTTGGGTTAAATAGGGGATTTTTGAAGAGAAAATGTGTGATTTTCAGTTAAATCACGGAATCTCTAAGAGAAAATGCCTGATGTTTGCATTAAATGTGTGATTTTCGTCGAGATAATGCGTGATTTTCAGGTTACATGGGAGATTTTTGGAGAGAAAATGCGTGATTTTTGGTTAATTGGGTGATTTCTGCAAAGAAAATGCATCATTCCTGGGTTAAATTGTGTATTTTTGCAGAGAAAATGCTTGATTTTCATTTAAATGAGGGATTTCTTGCAGAGACAATGCTTGATTTTTGTTTAAATGAGGGATTTTGGCAGAGAACATGCGTGATTTTCGGGTTAAACGGGGGATTTCTGCAAAAAAAAAAAACCATGATTCTCAGGTAAAATTTGGTGTAGTTGAAGAGAAAATGCATGATTTTCAGGTTAAATGGGGGATTTCGGAAGAGAAAATGCGTGTTGTTTGAGATAAACGTGGGATTTTTGTAGAGCGAATGCATGATTTTCGGGTTAAATGGGGGATTTTCCAAGGGAAAATTTGTGATTTTGGGGTTAAATGGGGGACTTTCCAAGGGAAAAGGCGTGATTTTCACGTTAAATGGGGGATTTTCCAAGAGAAAATGTGTAATTTCCAGGATAAATGGGGGATTGTTGAAGAGAAAATGTGTGAGTTTTGGTTAAAAGGGGGGTTTTCCAGCGAAAATGCATGACTTTCTGTTAAACGGAGGATTTTTGTGGTGAAAATGCGTGGTGTTCAGGTTAAAGCAGGGATTTTCGATGAGAAAATACATGATTTGGGGGTTAAATGTGCTTGTTTGTTTGTTTGTTTGTTTGTTTGTTTGTTTTTAAGAGAAAACTTGTGATTTTTGATAAATTATGTATTTTTGAAGTGAAAATGCGTGATTTTCAGGTTAGATCAGGGATTCTTGAAGAGAAAATGCATCATTGTCGGGTTACATGGGGGATTTCCAAAGAGAAATAGCCTTTTTTTTCTGGTTAAATGGGGGATTTTTGAAGAGAAAATGCGTGATTTTCAGATTAAATGGGGATTCTTGAAGGGAAAATGTGTGATTTTCGGGGTAAATGGGGGATTCTCGAAGAGAAAATGGGTGATTTTGGGGTTTAAACTGCTATTTTTGTAGAGAATATGCATGATTTTGGGTTTAAAAGAGGGATTCTCAAAGAGAAAAAGCGTTATTTTTGTTTAAGTGGGGTATTTTTGAAGGGAAAATGTGTGATTTTCGGGTTAAATGGGGGATTCTCGAAGAGAAAATGCATGATTTTCGTTTACATGTGAGATTTTTGTAGAGGACATGCGTGATTTTTTGGATACATGGGGGATTCTTGTAGCAAACATGTTTGATTTTGGGGTCAAATGGGGGATTTTTGGAGAGCAAAAGTGTGATTTTCACGTTAAATGGGGGATTTTCCGAGAGAAAATGTGTGATTTTGGGGATAAAGGGGTATTTTTGAAGAGATAAAGCATGATTTGGGGGTAAATGGGGGATTTTCCAAGAGAAAATGTGTGATTTTTGAGTTAATGGGGGATTTTGCAAGAGAAAATGGGTGATTTTGGGGTTAAATGGGGGATTGTTGAAGAGACAATGCATGGTTTTGGGGTTAAGGGGGGATTTTTGAAGAGAAAACGCGTAATTTTTGGTTTAAACAGCTATTTTTGAAGAGAATATGCGTGATTTTCAGTTTAAATCAGGGATTCTCAAAGAGAAGATGTGTGATTTTTGTTTGAATGGGGTATTTTTGAAGAGAAAATGCATGATTTTCGGGTTAAATGGGGGATTTTCGAAGAGGAAATGCTTCGTTTCAGGTTGAATTGGGGGTTTTCGAAGCCAAAATGCGTGATTTTCACTTAAATGGGGGATTTTCCAAACGAAAATGCATGAATTTCTTTTTAGATGGGGGATTTTCATAGAGAAAAGGCATGATTTTTGTGTTAAGTGGGGGATATTTGCAAAAAAAAAAAAAAAAAAAAAAAACAAGGCGTGATTTTTGGGTTAAATAGGGGATTTTTGAAGAGAAAATGTGTGATTTTCAGTTAAATCACGGAATCTCTAAGAGAAAATGCCTGATGTTTGCATTAAATGTGTGATTTTCGTCGAGATAATGCGTGATTTTCAGGTTACATGGGAGATTTTTGGAGAGAAAATGCGTGATTTTTGGTTAATTGGGTGATTTCTGCAAAGAAAATGCATCATTCCTGGGTTAAATTGTGTATTTTTGCAGAGAAAATGCTTGATTTTCATTTAAATGAGGGATTTCTTGCAGAGACAATGCTTGATTTTTGTTTAAATGAGGGATTTTGGCAGAGAACATGCGTGATTTTCGGGTTAAACGGGGGATTTCTGCAAAAAAAAAAAACCATGATTCTCAGGTAAAATTTGGTGTAGTTGAAGAGAAAATGCATGATTTTCAGGTTAAATGGGGGATTTCGGAAGAGAAAATGCGTGTTGTTTGAGATAAACGTGGGATTTTTGTAGAGCGAATGCATGATTTTCGGGTTAAATGGGGGATTTTCCAAGGGAAAATTTGTGATTTTGGGGTTAAATGGGGGACTTTCCAAGGGAAAAGGCGTGATTTTCACGTTAAATGGGGGATTTTCCAAGAGAAAATGTGTAATTTCCAGGATAAATGGGGGATTGTTGAAGAGAAAATGTGTGAGTTTTGGTTAAAAGGGGGGTTTTCCAGCGAAAATGCATGACTTTCTGTTAAACGGAGGATTTTTGTGGTGAAAATGCGTGGTGTTCAGGTTAAAGCAGGGATTTTCGATGAGAAAATACATGATTTGGGGGTTAAATGTGCTTGTTTGTTTGTTTTGTTTGTTTGTTTTTAAGAGAAAACTTGTGATTTTTGATAAATTATGTATTTTTGAAGTGAAAATGCGTGATTTTCAGGTTAGATCAGGGATTCTTGAAGAGAAAATGCATCATTGTCGGGTTACATGGGGGATTTCCAAAGAGAAATAGCCTTTTTTTTCTGGTTAAATGGGGGATTTTTGAAGAGAAAATGCGTGATTTTCAGATTAAATGGGGATTCTTGAAGGGAAAATGTGTGATTTTCGGGGTAAATGGGGGATTCTCGAAGAGAAAATGGGTGATTTTGGGGTTTAAACTGCTATTTTTGTAGAGAATATGCATGATTTTGGGTTTAAAAGAGGGATTCTCAAAGAGAAAAAGCGTTATTTTTGTTTAAGTGGGGTATTTTTGAAGGGAAAATGTGTGATTTTCGGGTTAAATGGGGGATTCTCGAAGAGAAAATGCATGATTTTCGTTTACATGTGAGATTTTTGTAGAGGACATGCGTGATTTTTTGGATACATGGGGGATTCTTGTAGCAAACATGTTTGATTTTGGGGTCAAATGGGGGATTTTTGGAGAGCAAAAGTGTGATTTTCACGTTAAATGGGGGATTTTCCGAGAGAAAATGTGTGATTTTGGGGATAAAGGGGTATTTTTGAAGAGATAAAGCATGATTTGGGGGTAAATGGGGGATTTTCCAAGAGAAAATGTGTGATTTTTGAGTTAATGGGGGATTTTGCAAGAGAAAATGGGTGATTTTGGGGTTAAATGGGGGATTGTTGAAGAGACAATGCATGGTTTTGGGGTTAAGGGGGGATTTTTGAAGAGAAAACGCGTAATTTTTGGTTTAAACAGCTATTTTTGAAGAGAATATGCGTGATTTTCAGTTTAAATCAGGGATTCTCAAAGAGAAGATGTGTGATTTTTGTTTGAATGGGGTATTTTTGAAGAGAAAATGCATGATTTTCGGGTTAAATGGGGGATTTTCGAAGAGGAAATGCTTCGTTTCAGGTTGAATTGGGGGTTTTCGAAGCCAAAATGCGTGATTTTCACTTAAATGGGGGATTTTCCAAACGAAAATGCATGAATTTCTTTTTAGATGGGGGATTTTCATAGAGAAAAGGCATGATTTTTGTGTTAAGTGGGGGATATTTGCAAAAAAAAAAAAAAAAAAAAACAAGGCGTGATTTTTGGGTTAAATAGGGGATTTTTGAAGAGAAAATGTGTGATTTTCAGTTAAATCACGGAATCTCTAAGAGAAAATGCCTGATGTTTGCATTAAATGTGTGATTTTCGTCGAGATAATGCGTGATTTTCAGGTTACATGGGAGATTTTTGGAGAGAAAATGCGTGATTTTTGGTTAATTGGGTGATTTCTGCAAAGAAAATGCATCATTCCTGGGTTAAATTGTGTATTTTTGCAGAGAAAATGCTTGATTTTCATTTAAATGAGGGATTTCTTGCAGAGACAATGCTTGATTTTTGTTTAAATGAGGGATTTTGGCAGAGAACATGCGTGATTTTCGGGTTAAACGGGGGATTTCTGCAAAAAAAAAAAACCATGATTCTCAGGTAAAATTTGGTGTAGTTGAAGAGAAAATGCATGATTTTCAGGTTAAATGGGGGATTTCGGAAGAGAAAATGCGTGTTGTTTGAGATAAACGTGGGATTTTTGTAGAGCGAATGCATGATTTTCGGGTTAAATGGGGGATTTTCCAAGGGAAAATTTGTGATTTTGGGGTTAAATGGGGGACTTTCCAAGGGAAAAGGCGTGATTTTCACGTTAAATGGGGGATTTTCCAAGAGAAAATGTGTAATTTCCAGGATAAATGGGGGATTGTTGAAGAGAAAATGTGTGAGTTTTGGTTAAAAGGGGGGTTTTCCAGCGAAAATGCATGACTTTCTGTTAAACGGAGGATTTTTGTGGTGAAAATGCGTGGTGTTCAGGTTAAAGCAGGGATTTTCGATGAGAAAATACATGATTTGGGGGTTAAATGTGCTTGTTTGTTTGTTTGTTTGTTTGTTTTTAAGAGAAAACTTGTGATTTTTGATAAATTATGTATTTTTGAAGTGAAAATGCGTGATTTTCAGGTTAGATCAGGGATTCTTGAAGAGAAAATGCATCATTGTCGGGTTACATGGGGGATTTCCAAAGAGAAATAGCCTTTTTTTTCTGGTTAAATGGGGGATTTTTGAAGAGAAAATGCGTGATTTTCAGATTAAATGGGGATTCTTGAAGGGAAAATGTGTGATTTTCGGGGTAAATGGGGGATTCTCGAAGAGAAAATGGGTGATTTTGGGGTTTAAACTGCTATTTTTGTAGAGAATATGCATGATTTTGGGTTTAAAAGAGGGATTCTCAAAGAGAAAAAGCGTTATTTTTGTTTAAGTGGGGTATTTTTGAAGGGAAAATGTGTGATTTTCGGGTTAAATGGGGGATTCTCGAAGAGAAAATGCATGATTTTCGTTTACATGTGAGATTTTTGTAGAGGACATGCGTGATTTTTTGGATACATGGGGGATTCTTGTAGCAAACATGTTTGATTTTGGGGTCAAATGGGGGATTTTTGGAGAGCAAAAGTGTGATTTTCACGTTAAATGGGGGATTTTCCGAGAGAAAATGTGTGATTTTGGGGATAAAGGGGTATTTTTGAAGAGATAAAGCATGATTTGGGGGTAAATGGGGGATTTTCCAAGAGAAAATGTGTGATTTTTGAGTTAATGGGGGATTTTGCAAGAGAAAATGGGTGATTTTGGGGTTAAATGGGGGATTGTTGAAGAGACAATGCATGGTTTTGGGGTTAAGGGGGGATTTTTGAAGAGAAAACGCGTAATTTTTGGTTTAAACAGCTATTTTTGAAGAGAATATGCGTGATTTTCAGTTTAAATCAGGGATTCTCAAAGAGAAGATGTGTGATTTTTGTTTGAATGGGGTATTTTTGAAGAGAAAATGCATGATTTTCGGGTTAAATGGGGGATTTTCGAAGAGGAAATGCTTCGTTTCAGGTTGAATTGGGGGTTTTCGAAGCCAAAATGCGTGATTTTCACTTAAATGGGGGATTTTCCAAACGAAAATGCATGAATTTCTTTTTAGATGGGGGATTTTCATAGAGAAAAGGCATGATTTTTGTGTTAAGTGGGGGATATTTGCAAAAAAAAAAAAAAAAAAAAAAAAACAAGGCGTGATTTTTGGGTTAAATAGGGGATTTTTGAAGAGAAAATGTGTGATTTTCAGTTAAATCACGGAATCTCTAAGAGAAAATGCCTGATGTTTGCATTAAATGTGTGATTTTCGTCGAGATAATGCGTGATTTTCAGGTTACATGGGAGATTTTTGGAGAGAAAATGCGTGATTTTTGGTTAATTGGGTGATTTCTGCAAAGAAAATGCATCATTCCTGGGTTAAATTGTGTATTTTTGCAGAGAAAATGCTTGATTTTCATTTAAATGAGGGATTTCTTGCAGAGACAATGCTTGATTTTTGTTTAAATGAGGGATTTTGGCAGAGAACATGCGTGATTTTCGGGTTAAACGGGGGATTTCTGCAAAAAAAAAAAACCATGATTCTCAGGTAAAATTTGGTGTAGTTGAAGAGAAAATGCATGATTTTCAGGTTAAATGGGGGATTTCGGAAGAGAAAATGCGTGTTGTTTGAGATAAACGTGGGATTTTTGTAGAGCGAATGCATGATTTTCGGGTTAAATGGGGGATTTTCCAAGGGAAAATTTGTGATTTTGGGGTTAAATGGGGGACTTTCCAAGGGAAAAGGCGTGATTTTCACGTTAAATGGGGGATTTTCCAAGAGAAAATGTGTAATTTCCAGGATAAATGGGGGATTGTTGAAGAGAAAATGTGTGAGTTTTGGTTAAAAGGGGGGTTTTCCAGCGAAAATGCATGACTTTCTGTTAAACGGAGGATTTTTGTGGTGAAAATGCGTGGTGTTCAGGTTAAAGCAGGGATTTTCGATGAGAAAATACATGATTTGGGGGTTAAATGTGCTTGTTTGTTTGTTTGTTTGTTTGTTTGTTTGTTTTTAAGAGAAAACTTGTGATTTTTGATAAATTATGTATTTTTGAAGTGAAAATGCGTGATTTTCAGGTTAGATCAGGGATTCTTGAAGAGAAAATGCATCATTGTCGGGTTACATGGGGGATTTCCAAAGAGAAATAGCCTTTTTTTTCTGGTTAAATGGGGGATTTTTGAAGAGAAAATGCGTGATTTTCAGATTAAATGGGGATTCTTGAAGGGAAAATGTGTGATTTTCGGGGTAAATGGGGGATTCTCGAAGAGAAAATGGGTGATTTTGGGGTTTAAACTGCTATTTTTGTAGAGAATATGCATGATTTTGGGTTTAAAAGAGGGATTCTCAAAGAGAAAAAGCGTTATTTTTGTTTAAGTGGGGTATTTTTGAAGGGAAAATGTGTGATTTTCGGGTTAAATGGGGGATTCTCGAAGAGAAAATGCATGATTTTCGTTTACATGTGAGATTTTTGTAGAGGACATGCGTGATTTTTTGGATACATGGGGGATTCTTGTAGCAAACATGTTTG
Organism: Gallus gallus; assembly: GCF_016699485.2. NCBI lineage: Eukaryota > Metazoa > Chordata > Aves > Galliformes > Phasianidae > Gallus > Gallus gallus. Next base: position 57,649 of record NW_024096027.1, read on the forward strand.
ATTTTGGGGTCAAATGGGGGATTTTTGGAGAGCAAAAGTGTGATTTTCACGTTAAATGGGGGATTTTCCGAGAGAAAATGTGTGATTTTGGGGATAAAGGGGTATTTTTGAAGAGATAAAGCATGATTTGGGGGTAAATGGGGGATTTTCCAAGAGAAAATGTGTGATTTTTGAGTTAATGGGGGATTTTGCAAGAGAAAATGGGTGATTTTGGGGTTAAATGGGGGATTGTTGAAGAGACAATGCATGGTTTTGGGGTTAAGGGGGATTTTTGAAGAGAAAACGCGTAATTTTTGGTTTAAACAGCTATTTTTGAAGAGAATATGCGTGATTTTCAGTTTAAATCAGGGATTCTCAAAGAGAAGATGTGTGATTTTTGTTTGAATGGGGTATTTTTGAAGAGAAAATGCATGATTTTCGGGTTAAATGGGGGATTTTCGAAGAGGAAATGCTTCGTTTCAGGTTGAATTGGGGGTTTTCGAAGCCAAAATGCGTGATTTTCACTTAAATGGGGGATTTTCCAAACGAAAATGCATGAATTTCTTTTTAGATGGGGGATTTTCATAGAGAAAAGGCATGATTTTTGTGTTAAGTGGGGGATATTTGCAAAAAAAAAAAAAAAAAAAAAAAAACAAGGCGTGATTTTTGGGTTAAATAGGGGATTTTTGAAGAGAAAATGTGTGATTTTCAGTTAAATCACGGAATCTCTAAGAGAAAATGCCTGATGTTTGCATTAAATGTGTGATTTTCGTCGAGATAATGCGTGATTTTCAGGTTACATGGGAGATTTTTGGAGAGAAAATGCGTGATTTTTGGTTAATTGGGTGATTTCTGCAAAGAAAATGCATCATTCCTGGGTTAAATTGTGTATTTTTGCAGAGAAAATGCTTGATTTTCATTTAAATGAGGGATTTCTTGCAGAGACAATGCTTGATTTTTGTTTAAATGAGGGATTTTGGCAGAGAACATGCGTGATTTTCGGGTTAAACGGGGGATTTCTGCAAAAAAAAAAAACCATGATTCTCAGGTAAAATTTGGTGTAGTTGAAGAGAAAATGCATGATTTTCAGGTTAAATGGGGGATTTCGGAAGAGAAAATGCGTGTTGTTTGAGATAAACGTGGGATTTTTGTAGAGCGAATGCATGATTTTCGGGTTAAATGGGGGATTTTCCAAGGGAAAATTTGTGATTTTGGGGTTAAATGGGGGACTTTCCAAGGGAAAAGGCGTGATTTTCACGTTAAATGGGGGATTTTCCAAGAGAAAATGTGTAATTTCCAGGATAAATGGGGGATTGTTGAAGAGAAAATGTGTGAGTTTTGGTTAAAAGGGGGGTTTTCCAGCGAAAATGCATGACTTTCTGTTAAACGGAGGATTTTTGTGGTGAAAATGCGTGGTGTTCAGGTTAAAGCAGGGATTTTCGATGAGAAAATACATGATTTGGGGGTTAAATGTGCTTGTTTGTTTGTTTTGTTTGTTTGTTTTTAAAGAGAAAACTTGTGATTTTTGATAAATTATGTATTTTTGAAGTGAAAATGCGTGATTTTCAGGTTAGATCAGGGATTCTTGAAGAGAAAATGCATCATTGTCGGGTTACATGGGGGATTTCCAAAGAGAAATAGCCTTTTTTTTCTGGTTAAATGGGGGATTTTTGAAGAGAAAATGCGTGATTTTCAGATTAAATGGGGATTCTTGAAGGGAAAATGTGTGATTTTCGGGGTAAATGGGGGATTCTCGAAGAGAAAATGGGTGATTTTGGGGTTTAAACTGCTATTTTTGTAGAGAATATGCATGATTTTGGGTTTAAAAGAGGGATTCTCAAAGAGAAAAAGCGTTATTTTTGTTTAAGTGGGGTATTTTTGAAGGGAAAATGTGTGATTTTCGGGTTAAATGGGGGATTCTCGAAGAGAAAATGCATGATTTTCGTTTACATGTGAGATTTTTGTAGAGGACATGCGTGATTTTTTGGATACATGGGGGATTCTTGTAGCAAACATGTTTGATTTTGGGGTCAAATGGGGGATTTTTGGAGAGCAAAAGTGTGATTTTCACGTTAAATGGGGGATTTTCCGAGAGAAAATGTGTGATTTTGGGATAAAGGGGTATTTTTGAAGAGATAAAGCATGATTTGGGGGTAAATGGGGGATTTTCCAAGAGAAAATGTGTGATTTTTGAGTTAATGGGGGATTTTGCAAGAGAAAATGGGTGATTTTGGGGTTAAATGGGGGATTGTTGAAGAGACAATGCATGGTTTTGGGGTTAAGGGGGGATTTTTGAAGAGAAAACGCGTAATTTTTGGTTTAAACAGCTATTTTTGAAGAGAATATGCGTGATTTTCAGTTTAAATCAGGGATTCTCAAAGAGAAGATGTGTGATTTTTGTTTGAATGGGGTATTTTTGAAGAGAAAATGCATGATTTTCGGGTTAAATGGGGGATTTTCGAAGAGGAAATGCTTCGTTTCAGGTTGAATTGGGGGTTTTCGAAGCCAAAATGCGTGATTTTCACTTAAATGGGGGATTTTCCAAACGAAAATGCATGAATTTCTTTTTAGATGGGGGATTTTCATAGAGAAAAGGCATGATTTTTGTGTTAAGTGGGGGATATTTGCAAAAAAAAAAAAAAAAAAAAAAAAACAAGGCGTGATTTTTGGGTTAAATAGGGGATTTTTGAAGAGAAAATGTGTGATTTTCAGTTAAATCACGGAATCTCTAAGAGAAAATGCCTGATGTTTGCATTAAATGTGTGATTTTCGTCGAGATAATGCGTGATTTTCAGGTTACATGGGAGATTTTTGGAGAGAAAATGCGTGATTTTTGGTTAATTGGGTGATTTCTGCAAAGAAAATGCATCATTCCTGGGTTAAATTGTGTATTTTTGCAGAGAAAATGCTTGATTTTCATTTAAATGAGGGATTTCTTGCAGAGACAATGCTTGATTTTTGTTTAAATGAGGGATTTTGGCAGAGAACATGCGTGATTTTCGGGTTAAACGGGGGATTTCTGCAAAAAAAAAAAACCATGATTCTCAGGTAAAATTTGGTGTAGTTGAAGAGAAAATGCATGATTTTCAGGTTAAATGGGGGATTTCGGAAGAGAAAATGCGTGTTGTTTGAGATAAACGTGGGATTTTTGTAGAGCGAATGCATGATTTTCGGGTTAAATGGGGGATTTTCCAAGGGAAAATTTGTGATTTTGGGGTTAAATGGGGGACTTTCCAAGGGAAAAGGCGTGATTTTCACGTTAAATGGGGGATTTTCCAAGAGAAAATGTGTAATTTCCAGGATAAATGGGGGATTGTTGAAGAGAAAATGTGTGAGTTTTGGTTAAAAGGGGGGTTTTCCAGCGAAAATGCATGACTTTCTGTTAAACGGAGGATTTTTGTGGTGAAAATGCGTGGTGTTCAGGTTAAAGCAGGGATTTTCGATGAGAAAATACATGATTTGGGGGTTAAATGTGCTTGTTTGTTTGTTTGTTTGTTTGTTTGTTTGTTTTTAAGAGAAAACTTGTGATTTTTGATAAATTATGTATTTTTGAAGTGAAAATGCGTGATTTTCAGGTTAGATCAGGGATTCTTGAAGAGAAAATGCATCATTGTCGGGTTACATGGGGGATTTCCAAAGAGAAATAGCCTTTTTTTTCTGGTTAAATGGGGGATTTTTGAAGAGAAAATGCGTGATTTTCAGATTAAATGGGGATTCTTGAAGGGAAAATGTGTGATTTTCGGGGTAAATGGGGGATTCTCGAAGAGAAAATGGGTGATTTTGGGTTTAAACTGCTATTTTTGTAGAGAATATGCATGATTTTGGGTTTAAAAGAGGGATTCTCAAAGAGAAAAAGCGTTATTTTTGTTTAAGTGGGGTATTTTTGAAGGGAAAATGTGTGATTTTCGGGTTAAATGGGGGATTCTCGAAGAGAAAATGCATGATTTTCGTTTACATGTGAGATTTTTGTAGAGGACATGCGTGATTTTTTGGATACATGGGGGATTCTTGTAGCAAACATGTTTGATTTTGGGGTCAAATGGGGGATTTTTGGAGAGCAAAAGTGTGATTTTCACGTTAAATGGGGGATTTTCCGAGAGAAAATGTGTGATTTTGGGGATAAAGGGGTATTTTTGAAGAGATAAAGCATGATTTGGGGGTAAATGGGGGATTTTCCAAGAGAAAATGTGTGATTTTTGAGTTAATGGGGGATTTTGCAAGAGAAAATGGGTGATTTTGGGGTTAAATGGGGGATTGTTGAAGAGACAATGCATGGTTTTGGGGTTAAGGGGGGATTTTTGAAGAGAAAACGCGTAATTTTTGGTTTAAACAGCTATTTTTGAAGAGAATATGCGTGATTTTCAGTTTAAATCAGGGATTCTCAAAGAGAAGATGTGTGATTTTTGTTTGAATGGGGTATTTTTGAAGAGAAAATGCATGATTTTCGGGTTAAATGGGGGATTTTCGAAGAGGAAATGCTTCGTTTCAGGTTGAATTGGGGGTTTTCGAAGCCAAAATGCGTGATTTTCACTTAAATGGGGGATTTTCCAAACGAAAATGCATGAATTTCTTTTTAGATGGGGGATTTTCATAGAGAAAAGGCATGATTTTTGTGTTAAGTGGGGGATATTTGCAAAAAAAAAAAAAAAAAAACAAAAACAAGGCGTGATTTTTGGGTTAAATAGGGGATTTTTGAAGAGAAAATGTGTGATTTTCAGTTAAATCACGGAATCTCTAAGAGAAAATGCCTGATGTTTGCATTAAATGTGTGATTTTCGTCGAGATAATGCGTGATTTTCAGGTTACATGGGAGATTTTTGGAGAGAAAATGCGTGATTTTTGGTTAATTGGGTGATTTCTGCAAAGAAAATGCATCATTCCTGGGTTAAATTGTGTATTTTTGCAGAGAAAATGCTTGATTTTCATTTAAATGAGGGATTTCTTGCAGAGACAATGCTTGATTTTTGTTTAAATGAGGGATTTTGGCAGAGAACATGCGTGATTTTCGGGTTAAACGGGGGATTTCTGCAAAAAAAAAAAACCATGATTCTCAGGTAAAATTTGGTGTAGTTGAAGAGAAAATGCATGATTTTCAGGTTAAATGGGGGATTTCGGAAGAGAAAATGCGTGTTGTTTGAGATAAACGTGGGATTTTTGTAGAGCGAATGCATGATTTTCGGGTTAAATGGGGGATTTTCCAAGGGAAAATTTGTGATTTTGGGGTTAAATGGGGGACTTTCCAAGGGAAAAGGCGTGATTTTCACGTTAAATGGGGGATTTTCCAAGAGAAAATGTGTAATTTCCAGGATAAATGGGGGATTGTTGAAGAGAAAATGTGTGAGTTTTGGTTAAAAGGGGGGTTTTCCAGCGAAAATGCATGACTTTCTGTTAAACGGAGGATTTTTGTGGTGAAAATGCGTGGTGTTCAGGTTAAAGCAGGGATTTTCGATGAGAAAATACATGATTTGGGGGTTAAATGTGCTTGTTTGTTTGTTTGTTTGTTTGTTTGTTTGTTTTTAAGAGAAAACTTGTGATTTTTGATAAATTATGTATTTTTGAAGTGAAAATGCGTGATTTTCAGGTTAGATCAGGGATTCTTGAAGAGAAAATGCATCATTGTCGGGTTACATGGGGGATTTCCAAAGAGAAATAGCCTTTTTTTCTGGTTAAATGGGGGATTTTTGAAGAGAAAATGCGTGATTTTCAGATTAAATGGGGATTCTTGAAGGGAAAATGTGTGATTTTCGGGGTAAATGGGGGATTCTCGAAGAGAAAATGGGTGATTTTGGGGTTTAAACTGCTATTTTTGTAGAGAATATGCATGATTTTGGGTTTAAAAGAGGGATTCTCAAAGAGAAAAAGCGTTATTTTTGTTTAAGTGGGGTATTTTTGAAGGGAAAATGTGTGATTTTCGGGTTAAATGGGGGATTCTCGAAGAGAAAATGCATGATTTTCGTTTACATGTGAGATTTTTGTAGAGGACATGCGTGATTTTTTGGATACATGGGGGATTCTTGTAGCAAACATGTTTGATTTTGGGGTCAAATGGGGGATTTTTGGAGAGCAAAAGTGTGATTTTCACGTTAAATGGGGGATTTTCCGAGAGAAAATGTGTGATTTTGGGGATAAAGGGGTATTTTTGAAGAGATAAAGCATGATTTGGGGGTAAATGGGGGATTTTCCAAGAGAAAATGTGTGATTTTTGAGTTAATGGGGGATTTTGCAAGAGAAAATGGGTGATTTTGGGGTTAAATGGGGGATTGTTGAAGAGACAATGCATGGTTTTGGGGTTAAGGGGGGATTTTTGAAGAGAAAACGCGTAATTTTTGGTTTAAACAGCTATTTTTGAAGAGAATATGCGTGATTTTCAGTTTAAATCAGGGATTCTCAAAGAGAAGATGTGTGATTTTTGTTTGAATGGGGTATTTTTGAAGAGAAAATGCATGATTTTCGGGTTAAATGGGGGATTTTCGAAGAGGAAATGCTTCGTTTCAGGTTGAATTGGGGGTTTTCGAAGCCAAAATGCGTGATTTTCACTTAAATGGGGGATTTTCCAAACGAAAATGCATGAATTTCTTTTTAGATGGGGGATTTTCATAGAGAAAAGGCATGATTTTTGTGTTAAGTGGGGGATATTTGCAAAAAAAAAAAAAAAAAAAAAAACAAGGCGTGATTTTTGGGTTAAATAGGGGATTTTTGAAGAGAAAATGTGTGATTTTCAGTTAAATCACGGAATCTCTAAGAGAAAATGCCTGATGTTTGCATTAAATGTGTGATTTTCGTCGAGATAATGCGTGATTTTCAGGTTACATGGGAGATTTTTGGAGAGAAAATGCGTGATTTTTGGTTAATTGGGTGATTTCTGCAAAGAAAATGCATCATTCTTGGTTAAATTGTGTATTTTTGCAGAGAAAATGCTTGATTTTCATTTAAATGAGGGATTTCTTGCAGAGACAATGCTTGATTTTTGTTTAAATGAGGGATTTTGGCAGAGAACATGCGTGATTTTCGGGTTAAACGGGGGATTTCTGCAAAAAAAAAAAACCATGATTCTCAGGTAAAATTTGGTGTAGTTGAAGAGAAAATGCATGATTTTCAGGTTAAATGGGGGATTTCGGAAGAGAAAATGCGTGTTGTTTGAGATAAACGTGGGATTTTTGTAGAGCGAATGCATGATTTTCGGGTTAAATGGGGGATTTTCCAAGGGAAAATTTGTGATTTTGGGGTTAAATGGGGGACTTTCCAAGGGAAAAGGCGTGATTTTCACGTTAAATGGGGGATTTTCCAAGAGAAAATGTGTAATTTCCAGGTTAAATGGGGGATTGTTGAAGAGAAAATGTGTGAGTTTTGGTTAAAAGGGGGTTTTCCAGCGAAAATGCATGACTTTCTGTTAAACGGAGGATTTTTGTGGTGAAAATGCGTGGTGTTCAGGTTAAAGCAGGGATTTTCGATGAGAAAATACATGATTTGGGGGTTAAATGTGCTTGTTTGTTTGTTTTGTTTGTTTGTTGTTTTTAAGAGAAAACTTGTGATTTTTGATAAATTATGTATTTTTGAAGTGAAAATGCGTGATTTTCAGGTTAGATCAGGGATTCTTGAAGAGAAAATGCATCATTGTCGGGTTACATGGGGGATTTCCAAAGAGAAATAGCCTTTTTTTTCTGGTTAAATGGGGGATTTTTGAAGAGAAAATGCGTGATTTTCAGATTAAATGGGGATTCTTGAAGGGAAAATGTGTGATTTTCGGGGTAAATGGGGGATTCTCGAAGAGAAAATGGGTGATTTTGGGGTTTAAACTGCTATTTTTGTAGAGAATATGCATGATTTTGGGTTTAAAAGAGGGATTCTCAAAGAGAAAAAGCGTTATTTTTGTTTAAGTGGGGTATTTTTGAAGGGAAAATGTGTGATTTTCGGGTTAAATGGGGGATTCTCGAAGAGAAAATGCATGATTTTCGTTTACATGTGAGATTTTTGTAGAGGACATGCGTGATTTTTTGGATACATGGGGGATTCTTGTAGCAAACATGTTTGATTTTGGGGTCAAATGGGGGATTTTTGGAGAGCAAAAGTGTGATTTTCACGTTAAATGGGGGATTTTCCGAGAGAAAATGTGTGATTTTGGGGATAAAGGGGTATTTTTGAAGAGATAAAGCATGATTTGGGGGTAAATGGGGGATTTTCCAAGAGAAAATGTGTGATTTTTGAGTTAATGGGGGATTTTGCAAGAGAAAATGGGTGATTTTGGGGTTAAATGGGGGATTGTTGAAGAGACAATGCATGGTTTTGGGGTTAAGGGGGGATTTTTGAAGAGAAAACGCGTAATTTTTGGTTTAAACAGCTATTTTTGAAGAGAATATGCGTGATTTTCAGTTTAAATCAGGGATTCTCAAAGAGAAGATGTGTGATTTTTGTTTGAATGGGGTATTTTTGAAGAGAAAATGCATGATTTTCGGGTTAAATGGGGGATTTTCGAAGAGGAAATGCTTCGTTTCAGGTTGAATTGGGGGTTTTCGAAGCCAAAATGCGTGATTTTCACTTAAATGGGGGATTTTCCAAACGAAAATGCATGAATTTCTTTTTAGATGGGGGATTTTCATAGAGAAAAGGCATGATTTTTGTGTTAAGTGGGGGATATTTGCAAAAAAAAAAAAAAAACAAAAAAAACAAGGCGTGATTTTTGGGTTAAATAGGGGATTTTTGAAGAGAAAATGTGTGATTTTCAGTTAAATCACGGAATCTCTAAGAGAAAATGCCTGATGTTTGCATTAAATGTGTGATTTTCGTCGAGATAATGCGTGATTTTCAGGTTACATGGGAGATTTTTGGAGAGAAAATGCGTGATTTTTGGTTAATTGGGTGATTTCTGCAAAGAAAATGCATCATTCTTGGGTTAAATTGTGTATTTTTGCAGAGAAAATGCTTGATTTTCATTTAAATGAGGGATTTCTTGCAGAGACAATGCTTGATTTTTGTTTAAATGAGGGATTTTGGCAGAGAACATGCGTGATTTTCGGGTTAAACGGGGGATTTCTGCAAAAAAAAAAAACCATGATTCTCAGGTAAAATTTGGTGTAGTTGAAGAGAAAATGCATGATTTTCAGGTTAAATGGGGGATTTCGGAAGAGAAAATGCGTGTTGTTTGAGATAAACGTGGGATTTTTGTAGAGCGAATGCATGATTTTCGGGTTAAATGGGGGATTTTCCAAGGGAAAATTTGTGATTTTGGGGTTAAATGGGGGACTTTCCAAGGGAAAAGGCGTGATTTTCACGTTAAATGGGGGATTTTCCAAGAGAAAATGTGTAATTTCCAGGATAAATGGGGGATTGTTGAAGAGAAAATGTGTGAGTTTTGGTTAAAAGGGGGTTTTCCAGCGAAAATGCATGACTTTCTGTTAAACGGAGGATTTTTGTGGTGAAAATGCGTGGTGTTCAGGTTAAAGCAGGGATTTTCGATGAGAAAATACATGATTTGGGGGTTAAATGTGCTTGTTTGTTTGTTTGTTTGTTTGTTTGTTTGTTTTTAAGAGAAAACTTGTGATTTTTGATAAATTATGTATTTTTGAAGTGAAAATGCGTGATTTTCAGGTTAGATCAGGGATTCTTGAAGAGAAAATGCATCATTGTCGGGTTACATGGGGGATTTCCAAAGAGAAATAGCCTTTTTTTTTGGTTAAATGGGGGATTTTTGAAGAGAAAATGCGTGATTTTCAGATTAAATGGGGATTCTTGAAGGGAAAATGTGTGATTTTCGGGGTAAATGGGGGATTCTCGAAGAGAAAATGGGTGATTTTGGGGTTTAAACTGCTATTTTTGTAGAGAATATGCATGATTTTGGGTTTAAAAGAGGGATTCTCAAAGAGAAAAAGCGTTATTTTTGTTTAAGTGGGGTATTTTTGAAGGGAAAATGTGTGATTTTCGGGTTAAATGGGGGATTCTCGAAGAGAAAATGCATGATTTTCGTTTACATGTGAGATTTTTGTAGAGGACATGCGTGATTTTTTGGATACATGGGGGATTCTTGTAGCAAACATGTTTGATTTTGGGGTCAAATGGGGGATTTTTGGAGAGCAAAAGTGTGATTTTCACGTTAAATGGGGGATTTTCCGAGAGAAAATGTGTGATTTTGGGATAAAGGGGTATTTTTGAAGAGATAAAGCATGATTTGGGGGTAAATGGGGGATTTTCCAAGAGAAAATGTGTGATTTTTGAGTTAATGGGGGATTTTGCAAGAGAAAATGGGTGATTTTGGGGTTAAATGGGGGATTGTTGAAGAGACAATGCATGGTTTTGGGGTTAAGGGGGGATTTTTGAAGAGAAAACGCGTAATTTTTGGTTTAAACAGCTATTTTTGAAGAGAATATGCGTGATTTTCAGTTTAAATCAGGGATTCTCAAAGAGAAGATGTGTGATTTTTGTTTGAATGGGGTATTTTTGAAGAGAAAATGCATGATTTTCGGGTTAAATGGGGATTTTCGAAGAGGAAATGCTTCGTTTCAGGTTGAATTGGGGGTTTTCGAAGCCAAAATGCGTGATTTTCACTTAAATGGGGGATTTTCCAAACGAAAATGCATGAATTTCTTTTTAGATGGGGGATTTTCATAGAGAAAAGGCATGATTTTTGTGTTAAGTGGGGGATATTTGCAAAAAAAAAAAAAAAAAAAAAAACAAGGCGTGATTTTTGGGTTAAATAGGGGATTTTTGAAGAGAAAATGTGTGATTTTCAGTTAAATCACGGAATCTCTAAGAGAAAATGCCTGATGTTTGCATTAAATGTGTGATTTTCGTCGAGATAATGCGTGATTTTCAGGTTACATGGGAGATTTTTGGAGAGAAAATGCGTGATTTTTGGTTAATTGGGTGATTTCTGCAAAGAAAATGCATCATTCCTGGGTTAAATTGTGTATTTTTGCAGAGAAAATGCTTGATTTTCATTTAAATGAGGGATTTCTTGCAGAGACAATGCTTGATTTTTGTTTAAATGAGGGATTTTGGCAGAGAACATGCGTGATTTTCGGGTTAAACGGGGGATTTCTGCAAAAAAAAAAAACCATGATTCTCAGGTAAAATTTGGTGTAGTTGAAGAGAAAATGCATGATTTTCAGGTTAAATGGGGGATTTCGGAAGAGAAAATGCGTGTTGTTTGAGATAAACGTGGGATTTTTGTAGAGCGAATGCATGATTTTCGGGTTAAATGGGGGATTTTCCAAGGGAAAATTTGTGATTTTGGGGTTAAATGGGGACTTTCCAAGGGAAAAGGCGTGATTTTCACGTTAAATGGGGGATTTTCCAAGAGAAAATGTGTAATTTCCAGGATAAATGGGGGATTGTTGAAGAGAAAATGTGTGAGTTTTGGTTAAAAGGGGGGTTTTCCAGCGAAAATGCATGACTTTCTGTTAAACGGAGGATTTTTGTGGTGAAAATGCGTGGTGTTCAGGTTAAAGCAGGGATTTTCGATGAGAAAATACATGATTTGGGGGTTAAATGTGCTTGTTTGTTTGTTTGTTTGTTTGTTTTTAAGAGAAAACTTGTGATTTTTGATAAATTATGTATTTTTGAAGTGAAAATGCGTGATTTTCAGGTTAGATCAGGGATTCTTGAAGAGAAAATGCATCATTGTCGGGTTACATGGGGGATTTCCAAAGAGAAATAGCCTTTTTTTTCTGGTTAAATGGGGGATTTTTGAAGAGAAAATGCGTGATTTTCAGATTAAATGGGGATTCTTGAAGGGAAAATGTGTGATTTTCGGGGTAAATGGGGGATTCTCGAAGAGAAAATGGGTGATTTTGGGTTTAAACTGCTATTTTTGTAGAGAATATGCATGATTTTGGGTTTAAAAGAGGGATTCTCAAAGAGAAAAAGCGTTATTTTTGTTTAAGTGGGGTATTTTTGAAGGGAAAATGTGTGATTTTCGGGTTAAATGGGGGATTCTCGAAGAGAAAATGCATGATTTTCGTTTACATGTGAGATTTTTGTAGAGGACATGCGTGATTTTTTGGATACATGGGGGATTCTTGTAGCAAACATGTTTGATTTTGGGGTCAAATGGGGGATTTTTGGAGAGCAAAAGTGTGATTTTCACGTTAAATGGGGGATTTTCCGAGAGAAAATGTGTGATTTTGGGGATAAAGGGGTATTTTTGAAGAGATAAAGCATGATTTGGGGGTAAATGGGGGATTTTCCAAGAGAAAATGTGTGATTTTTGAGTTAATGGGGGATTTTGCAAGAGAAAATGGGTGATTTTGGGGTTAAATGGGGGATTGTTGAAGAGACAATGCATGGTTTTGGGGTTAAGGGGGGATTTTTGAAGAGAAAACGCGTAATTTTTTGGTTTAAACAGCTATTTTTGAAGAGAATATGCGTGATTTTCAGTTTAAATCAGGGATTCTCAAAGAGAAGATGTGTGATTTTTGTTTGAATGGGGTATTTTTGAAGAGAAATGCATGATTTTCGGGTTAAATGGGGGATTTTCGAAGAGGAAATGCTTCGTTTCAGGTTGAATTGGGGGTTTTCGAAGCCAAAATGCGTGATTTTCACTTAAATGGGGGATTTTCCAAACGAAAATGCATGAATTTCTTTTTAGATGGGGGATTTTCATAGAGAAAAGGCATGATTTTTGTGTTAAGTGGGGGATATTTGCAAAAAAAAAAAAAAAAACAAGGCGTGATTTTTGGGTTAAATAGGGGATTTTTGAAGAGAAATGTGTGATTTTCAGTTAAATCACGGAATCTCTAAGAGAAAATGCCTGATGTTTGCATTAAATGTGTGATTTTCGTCGAGATAATGCGTGATTTTCAGGTTACATGGGAGATTTTTGGAGAGAAAATGCGTGATTTTTGGTTAATTGGGTGATTTCTGCAAAGAAAATGCATCATTCCTGGTTAAATTGTGTATTTTTGCAGAGAAAATGCTTGATTTTCATTTAAGTGAGGGATTTCTTGCAGAGACAATGCTTGATTTTTGTTTAAATGAGGGATTTTGGCAGAGAACATGCGTGATTTTCGGGTTAAACGGGGGATTTCTGCAAAAAAAAAAAAACCATGATTCTCAGGTAAAATTTGGTGTAGTTGAAGAGAAAATGCATGATTTTCAGGTTAAATGGGGGATTTCGGAAGAGAAAATGCGTGTTGTTTGAGATAAACGTGGGATTTTTGTAGAGCGAATGCATGATTTTCGGGTTAAATGGGGGATTTTCCAAGGGAAAATTTGTGATTTTGGTTGTATTTAAAATGGGTTAAATGGACTTTCCAAGGGAAAAGGCGTGATTTTCACGTTAAATGGGATTTTCCAAGAGAAAATGTGTAATTTCCAGGTAAATGGGGATTTTTGAAGAGAAAATGTGTGAGTTTTGGTTAAATGGGGGGTTTTCCCGAAAATGCATGACTTTCTGTTAAACGGAGGATTTTTGTGGTGAAAATGCGTGGTGTTCAGGTTAAAGCAGGGATTTTCGATGAGAAAATACATGATTTTGGGGGTTAAATGTGCTTGTTTTGTTTGTTTGTTTGTTTGTTTTAAGAGAAAACTTGTGATTTTTGATAAATTATGTATTTTTGAAGTGAAAATGCGTGATTTTCAGGTTAGATCAGGGATTCTTGAAGAGAAAATGCATCATTGTCGGGTTACATGGGGGATTTCCAAAGAGAAATAGCCTTTTTTTTCTGGTTAAATGGGGATTTTTGAAGAGAAAATGCGTGATTTTCAGATTAAATGGGGATTCTTGAAGGGAAAATGTGTGATTTTCGGGTAAATGGGGGATTCTCGAAGAGAAAATGGGTGATTTTCGGGTTTAAACTGCTATTTTTGTAGAGAATATGCATGATTTTGGGTTTAAAAGAGGGATTCTCAAAGAGAAAAAGCGTTATTTTTGTTTAAGTGGGGTATTTTTGAAGGAAAATGTGTGATTTTCGGGTTAAATGGGGGATTCTCGAAGAGAAAATGCATGATTTTCGTTTACATGTGAGATTTTTGTAGAGGACATGCGTGATTTTTTGGATACATGGGGGATTCTTGTAGCAAACATGTTTGATTTTGGGGTCAAATGGGGGTTTTTGGAGAGCAAAAGTGTGATTTTCACGTTAAATGGGGGATTTTCCGAGAGAAAATGTGTGATTTGGGGATAAAGGGGTATTTTTGAAGAGATAAAGCATGATTTGGGGTAAATGGGGGATTTTCCAAGAGAAATGTGTGATTTTTTGAGTTAATGGGGGATTTTGCAAGAGAAAATGGGTGATTTTGGGGTTAAATGGGGGATTGTTGAAGAGACAATGCATGTTTTGGGGTTAAGGGGGGATTTTTGAAGAGAAAACGCGTAATTTTTGGTTTAAACAGCTATTTTTGAAGAGAATATGCGTGATTTTCAGTTTAAATCAGGGATTCTCAAAGAGAAGATGTGTGATTTTTGTTTGAATGGGGTATTTTTGAAGAGAAAATGCATGATTTTCGGGTTAAATGGGGGATTTTCGAAGAGGAAATGCTTCGTTTCAGGTTGAATTGGGGGTTTTCGAAGCCAAAATGCGTGATTTTCACTTAAATGGGGGATTTTCCAAACGAAAATGCATGAATTTCTTTTTAGATGGGGGATTTTCATAGAGAAAAGGCATGATTTTTGTGTTAAGTGGGGATATTTGCAAAAAAAAAAAAAAACAAGGCGTGATTTTTGGGTTAAATAGGGGATTTTTGAAGAGAAAATGTGTGATTTTCAGTTAAATCACGGAATCTCTAAGAGAAAATGCCTGATGTTTGCATTAAATGTGTGATTTTCGTCGAGATAATGCGTGATTTTCAGGTTACATGGGAGATTTTTGAAGAGAAAATGCGTGATTTTTGGTTAATTGGGTGATTTCTGCAAAGAAAATGCATCATTCCTGGGTAAATTGTGTATTTTTGCAGAGAAAATGCTTGATTTTCATTTAATGAGGGATTTCTTGCAGAGACAATGCTTGATTTTTGTTTAATGAGGGATTTTGGCAGAGAACATGCGTGATTTTCGGGTTAAACGGGGGATTTCTGCAAAAAAAAAAAAACCATGATTCTCAGGTAAAATTTGGTGTAGTTGAGAGAAATGCATGATTTTCAGGTTAAATGGGGGATTTCGGAAGAGAAAATGCGTGTTGTTTGAGATAAACGTGGGATTTTTGTAGAGCGAATGCATGATTTTCGGGTTAAATGGGGGATTTTCCAAGGGAAAATTTGTGATTTTGGGGTTAAATGGGGGACTTTCCAAGGGAAAAGGCGTGATTTTCACGTTAAATGGGGATTTTCCAAGAGAAAATGTGTAATTTCCAGGATAAATGGGGGATTGTTGAAGAGAAAATGTGTGAGTTTTGGTTAAAAGGGGGGTTTTCCAGCGAAAATGCATGACTTTCTGTTAAACGGAGGATTTTTGTGGTGAAAATGCGTGGTGTTCAGGTTAAAGCAGGGATTTTCGATGAGAAAATACATGATTTGGGGGTTAAATGTGCTTGTTTGTTTGTTTGTTTGTTTGTTTGTTTGTTTTTAAGAGAAAACTTGTGATTTTTGATAAATTATGTATTTTTGAAGTGAAAATGCGTGATTTTCAGGTTAGATCAGGGATTCTTGAAGAGAAAATGCATCATTGTCGGGTTACATGGGGGATTTCCAAAGAGAAATAGCCTTTTTTTTCTGGTTAAATGGGGGATTTTTGAAGAGAAAATGCGTGATTTTCAGATTAAATGGGGATTCTTGAAGGGAAAATGTGTGATTTTCGGGTAAATGGGGGATTCTCGAAGAGAAAATGGGTGATTTTCGGTTTAAACTGCTATTTTTGTAGAGAATATGCATGATTTTGGTTTAAAAGAGGGATTCTCAAGAGAAAAAGCGTTATTTTTGTTTAAGTGGGGTATTTTTGAAGGGAAAATGTGTGATTTTCGGGTTAAATGGGGGATTCTCGAAGAGAAAATGCATGATTTTCGTTTACATGTGAGATTTTTGTAGAGGACATGCGTGATTTTTTGGATACATGGGGGATTCTTGTAGCAAACATGTTTGATTTTGGGGTCAAATGGGGATTTTTGGAGAGCAAAAGTGTGATTTTCACGTTAAATGGGGGATTTTCCGAGAGAAAATGTGTGATTTTGGGGATAAAGGGGTATTTTTGAAGAGATAAAGCATGATTTGGGGGTAAATGGGGATTTTCCAAGAGAAAATGTGTGATTTTTGAGTTAATGGGGGATTTTGCAAGAGAAAATGGTGATTTTGGGGTTAAATGGGGGATTGTTGAAGAGACAATGCATGGTTTTGGGGTTAAGGGGGGATTTTTGAAGAGAAAACGCGTAATTTTTGGTTTAAACAGCTATTTTTGAAGAGAATATGCGTGATTTTCAGTTTAAATCAGGGATTCTCAAAGAGAAGATGTGTGATTTTTGTTTGAATGGGGTATTTTTGAAGAGAAATGCATGATTTTCGGGTTAAATGGGGGATTTTCGAAGAGGAAATGCTTCGTTTCAGGTTGAATTGGGGGTTTTCGAAGCCAAAATGCGTGATTTTCACTTAAATGGGGGATTTTCCAAACGAAAATGCATGAATTTCTTTTTAGATGGGGGATTTTCATAGAGAAAAGGCATGATTTTTGTGTTAAGTGGGGGATATTTGCAAAAAAAAAAAAAAAAAACAAGGCGTGATTTTTGGGTTAAATAGGGGATTTTTGAAGAGAAAATGTGTGATTTTCAGTTAAATCACGGAATCTCTAAGAGAAAATGCCTGATGTTTGCATTAAATGTGTGATTTTCGTCGAGATAATGCGTGATTTTCAGGTTACATGGGAGATTTTTGGAGAGAAAATGCGTGATTTTTGGTTAATTGGGTGATTTCTGCAAAGAAAATGCATCATTCCTGGGTAAATTGTGTATTTTTGCAGAGAAAATGCTTGATTTTCATTTAAATGAGGGATTTCTTGCAGAGACAATGCTTGATTTTTGTTTAAATGAGGGATTTTGGCAGAGAACATGCGTGATTTTCGGGTTAAACGGGGGATTTCTGCAAAAAAAAAAAAACCATGATTCTCAGGTAAAATTTGGTGTAGTTGAAGAGAAAATGCATGATTTTCAGGTTAAATGGGGGATTTCGGAAGAGAAAATGCGTGTTGTTTGAGATAAACGTGGGATTTTTGTAGAGCGAATGCATGATTTTCGGGTTAAATGGGGATTTTCCAAGGGAAAATTTGTGATTTTGGGGTTAATGGGGGACTTTCCAAGGGAAAAGGCGTGATTTTCACGTTAAATGGGGATTTTCCAAGAGAAAATGTGTAATTTCCAGGTTAAATGGGGGATTGTTGAAGAGAAAATGTGTGAGTTTTGGTTAAAAGGGGGGTTTTCCAGCGAAAATGCATGACTTTCTGTTAAACGGAGGATTTTTGTGGTGAAAATGCGTGTTGTTCAGGTTAAAGCAGGGATTTTCGATGAGAAAATACATGATTTGGGGGTTAAATGTGCTTGTTTGTTTGTTTGTTTTGTTTGTTTGTTTGTTTTTAAGAGAAAACTTGTGATTTTTGATAAATTATGTATTTTTGAAGTGAAAATGCGTGATTTTCAGGTTAGATCAGGGATTCTTGAAGAGAAAATGCATCATTGTCGGGTTACATGGGGGATTTCCAAAGAGAAATAGCCTTTTTTTTTCTGGTTAAATGGGGGATTTTTGAAGAGAAAATGCGTGATTTTCAGATTAAATGGGGATTCTTGAAGGGAAAATGTGTGATTTTCGGGTAAATGGGGGATTCTCGAAGAGAAAATGGGTGATTTTCGGTTTAAACTGCTATTTTTGTAGAGAATAGCATGATTTTGGGTTTAAAAGAGGGATTCTCAAAGAGAAAAAGCGTTATTTTTTTGTTTAAGTGGGGTATTTTTGAAGGAAAATGTGTGATTTTCGGGTTAAATGGGGGATTCTCGAAGAGAAAATGCATGATTTTCGTTTACATGTGAGATTTTTGTAGAGGACATGCGTGATTTTTTGGATACATGGGGATTCTTGTAGCAAACATGTTTGATTTTGGGGTCAAATGGGGGATTTTTGGAGAGCAAAAGTGTGATTTTCACGTTAAATGGGGGATTTTCCGAGAGAATGTGTGATTTTGGGGATAAAGGGGTATTTTTGAAGAGATAAAGCATGATTTGGGGGTAAATGGGGATTTTCAAGAGAAAATGTGTGATTTTTGAGTTAATGGGGGATTTTGCAAGAGAAAATGGGTGATTTTGGGGTTAAATGGGGGATTGTTGAAGAGACAATGCATGGTTTGGGGTTAAGGGGGGATTTTTGAAGAAAAAACGCGTAATTTTTGGTTTAAACAGCTATTTTTTGAAGAGAATATGCGTGATTTTCAGTTTAAATCAGGATTCTCAAAGAGAAGATGTGTGATTTTTGTTTGAATGGGGTATTTTTGAAGAGAAAATGCATGATTTTCGGGTTAAATGGGGGATTTTCGAAGAGGAAATGCTTCGTTTCAGGTTGAATTGGGGGTTTTCGAAGCCAAAATGCGTGATTTTCACTTAAATGGGGGATTTTCCAAACGAAAATGCATGAATTTCTTTTTAGATGGGGGATTTTCATAGAGAAAAGGCATGATTTTTGTGTTAAGTGGGGGATATTTGCAAAAAAAAAAAAAAAAAAAACAAGGCGTGATTTTTGGGTTAAATAGGGGATTTTTGAAGAGAAAATGTGTGATTTTCAGTTAAATCACGGAATCTCTAAGAGAAAATGCTGATGTTTGCATTAAATGTGTGATTTTTCGTCTAATGCGTGATTTTCAGGTTACATGGGAGATTTTTGAGAGAAAATGCGTGATTTTTGGTTAATTGGGTGATTTCTGCAAAGAAAATGCATCATTCCTTCCTGGGTTAAATTGTGTATTTTTGCAGAGAAATGCTTGATTTTCATTAAATGAGGTTTCTTGCAGAGACAATGCTTGATTTTTGTTTAAATGAGGGATTTTGGCAGAGAACATGCGTGATTTTCGGGTTAAACGGGGATTTCTGCAAAAAAAAAAAAAAACCATGATTCTCAGGTAAAATTTGGTAGTTGAAGAGAAAATGCATGATTTTCAGGTTAAATGGGGGATTTCGGAAGAGAAAATGCGTGTTGTTTGAGATAAACGTGGGATTTTTGTAGAGCGAATGCATGATTTTCGGGTTAAATGGGGGATTTTCCAAGGGAAAATTTGTGATTTTTGGGTTAAATGGGGGACTTTCCAAGGAAAAGGCGTGATTTTCACGTTAAATGGGGATTTTCCAAGAGAAAATGTGTAATTTCCAGGATAATGGGGGATTGTTGAAGAGAAAATGTGTGAGTTTTGTGTAAAAGGGGGGTTTTCCAGCGAAAATGCATGACTTTCTGTTAAACGGAGGATTTTTGTGGTGAAAATGCGTGGTGTTTTCAGGTTAAAGCAGGGATTTTCCGATGAGAAAATACATGATTTGGGGGTTAAATGTGCTTGTTTGTTTGTTTGTTTGTTTGTTTGTTTGTTTTTAAGAGAAAACTTGTGATTTTTGATAAATTATGTATTTTTGAAGTGAAAATGCGTGATTTTCAGGTTAGATCAGGGATTCTTGAAGAGAAAATGCATCATTGTCGGGTTACATGGGGGATTTCCAAAGAGAAATAGCCTTTTTTTTCTGGTTAAATGGGGGATTTTTGAAGAGAAAATGCGTGATTTTCAGATTAAATGGGGATTCTTGAAGGGAAAATGTGTGATTTTCGGGTAAATGGGGGATTCTCGAAGAGAAATGGGTGATTTTGGGTTTAAACTGCTATTTTTGTAGAGAATATGCATGATTTTGGGTTTAAAAGAGGGATTCTCAAAGAGAAAAAGCGTTATTTTTGTTTAAGTGGGGTATTTTTTGAGGGAAAATGTGTGATTTTCGGGTTAAATGGGGGATTCTCGAAGAGAAAATGCATGATTTTCGTTTACATGTGAGATTTTTGTAGAGGACAATGCGTGATTTTTTGGATACATGGGGATTCTTGTAGCAAACATGTTTGATTTTGGGGTCAAATGGGGGATTTTTGGAGAGCAAAAGTGTGATTTTCACGTTAAATGGGGATTTTCCGAGAGAAAATGTGTGATTTTGGGGATAAAGGGGTATTTTTGAAGAGATAAAGCATGATTTTGGGGTAAATGGGGGATTTTCCAAGAGAAAATGTGTGATTTTTTGAGTTAATGGGGATTTTGCAAGAGAAAATGGGTGATTTTGGGGTTAAATGGGGATTGTTGAAGAGACAATGCATGGTTTTGGGTTAAGGGGGGATTTTTGAAGAGAAAACGCGTAATTTTTGGTTTAAACAGCTATTTT
>NW_024096028.1:0-91947 GCF_016699485.2 Gallus gallus
TTATTTCTCATCGAAAATCCCTGCTTTCAAAAACCTGAAACACCATCGCATTTTCACCACAAAAATCCTCGCATTTAACAAAATTCATGCATTTTCGCTTGAAAACCCCCTTTTACACCAAACTCACAGAACTTTTCTCTTCAACATCCCCCATTTAACCTGAAAATCACGCATTTTCTCTTGAAAACCCCCATTTAACGTGAAAATAACGCCTTTTTTCCCTTAAAAGTCCCCCTTTAACCCCAAAATCACAATTTTCCCTTGGAAAATCCCCCATTTAACCCGAAAATCATGTCATTCGCTCTACGCAAAATCCCACGTTTAATCTCAACAACACGCATTTTCTCTTCCGAAATCCCCATTTAACCTGAAAATCATGCATTTTCTCTTCAACTACACCAAATTTTACCTGAGAATCATGTGTTTTTTTTTTTGCAGAAATCCCCCGTTTAACAAAACCCGAAAATCACGCATGTTCGCATGCCAGAAATCCCTCATTTAAACAAAAATCAAGCATTGTCTCTGCAGAAATCCTCATTTAAATGAAAATCAAGCATTTTCTCTGCAAAAATCACAATTTAACCCAGGAATGATGCTTTTCTTTGCAGAAATCACCCATTAACCAAAATCACGCATTTTCTCTCCAAAATCTCCCATGTAACCTGAAAATCACGCATTATCTCGACGAAAATCACACATTTAATGCAAACATCAGGCATTTCTCTTAGAGATTCCGTGATTAATACTGAAAATCACACATTTTCTCTTCAAAAATCCCCCATTTAACCCAAAAATCACGCCTTGTTTTTTTTTTTTCTTTTTTGCAAATATCCCCCACTTAACACAAAAATCATGCTTTTCTCTATGAAAATCCCCCATCTAAAAAGAAATTCATGCATTTTCGTTTGGAAAATCCCCCATTTAAGTGAAAATCACGCATTTTGGCTTCGAAAACCCCAATTCAACCTGAAACGAAGCATTTCCTCTTCGAAAATCCCCCATTTAACCCGAAAATCATGCATTTTCTCTTCAAAAATACCCCATTCAAACAAAAATCACACATCTTCTCTTTGAGAATCCCTGATTTAAACTGAAAATCACGCATATTCTCTTCAAAAATAGCTGTTTAAACCAAAAATTACGCGTTTTCTCTTCAAAAATCCCCCTTAACCCCAAAACCATGCATTGTCTCTTCAACAATCCCCCATTTAACCCCAAAATCACCCATTTTCTCTTGCAAAATCCCCATTAACTCAAAAATCACACATTTTCTCTTGGAAAATCCCCCATTTACCCCAAATCATGCTTTATCTCTTCAAAAATACCCCTTTATCCCCAAAATCACACATTTTCTCTCGGAAAATCCCCATTTAACGTGAAAATCACACTTTTGCTCTCCAAAAATCCCCCATTTGACCCCAAAATCAAACATGTTTGCTACAAGAATCCCCATGTATCCAAAAAATCACGCATGTCCTCTACAAAAATCTCACATGTAAACGAAAATCATGCATTTTCTCTTCGAGAATCCCCCATTTAACCCGAAAATCACACATTTTCCCTTCAAAAATACCCCACTTAAACAAAAATAAACGCTTTTTCTCTTTGAGAATCCCTCTTTTAAACCCAAAATCATGCATATTCTCTACAAAAATAGCAGTTTAAACCCGAAAATCACCCATTTTCTCTTCGAGAATCCCCCATTTACCCCGAAAATCACACATTTTCCCTTCAAGAATCCCATTTAATCTGAAAATCACGCATTTTCTCTTCAAAAATCCCCCATTAACCAGAAAAAAAAGGCTATTTCTCTTTGGAAATCCCCCATGTAACCCGACAATGATGCATTTTCTCTTCAAGAATCCCTGATCTAACCTGAAAATCACGCATTTTCACTTCAAAAATACATAATTTATCAAAAATCACAAGTTTTCTCTTAAAACAAACAAACAAAACAAACAAACAACAAACAGCACATTTAACCCCAAATCATGTATTTTCTCATCGAAAATCCCTGCTTTAACCTGAACACCACGCATTTTCACCACAAAAATCCTCCGTTTAACAGAAAGTCATGCATTTTCGCTGGAAAACCCCCCTTTTAACCAAAACTCACACATTTTCTCTTCAACAATCCCCCATTTAACCTGGAAATTACACATTTTCTCTTGGAAAATCCCCCATTTA
The DNA here is from genome assembly GCF_016699485.2 of Gallus gallus. Classification (NCBI taxonomy): domain Eukaryota; kingdom Metazoa; phylum Chordata; class Aves; order Galliformes; family Phasianidae; genus Gallus; species Gallus gallus. Next base: position 2,188 of record NW_024096028.1, read on the forward strand.
ACGTGAAAATCACGCCTTTTCCCTTGGAAAGTCCCCCATTTACCCCAAAATCACAAATTTTCCCTTGGAAAATCCCCCATTTAACCCGAAAATCATGCATTCGCTCTACAAAAATCCCACGTTTATCTCAAACAACACGCATTTTCTCTTCCGAAATCCCCCATTTAACCTGAAAATCATGCATTTTCTCTTCAACTACACCAAATTTTACCTGAGAATCATGGTTTTTTTTTTTTGCAGAAATCCCCCGTTTAACCCGAAAATCACGCATGTTCTCTGCCAAAATCCCTCATTTAACAAAATCAAGCATTGTCTCTGCAAGAAATCCTCTTTAAATGAAAATCAAGCATTTTCTCTGCAAAAATACACAATTTAACCCAGAATGATGCATTTTCTTTGCAGTCACCCAATTAACCAAAATCACGCATTTTCTCTCCAAAATCTCCCATGTAACCTGAAAATCACGCATTATCTCGACGAAAATCACACATTTAATGCAAACATCAGGCATTTTCTCTTAGAGATTCCGTGATTTAACTGAAAATCACACATTTTCTCTTCAAAAATCCCCTATTTAACCCAAAAATCACGCCTTGTTTTTTTTTTTTTTTTTTTTGCAAATATCCCCCACTTAACACAAAAATCATGCCTTTTCTCTATGAAAATCCCCCATCTAAAAGAAATTCATGCATTTTCGTTTGGAAAATCCCCCATTTAAGTGAAAATCACGCATTTTGGCTTCGAAAACCCCCAATTCAACCTGAAACGAAGCATTTCCTCTTCGAAAATCCCCATTTAACCCGAAAATCATGCATTTTCTCTTCAAAAATACCCCATTCAAACAAAAATCACACATCTTCTCTTTGAGAATCCCTGATTTAAACTGAAAATCACGCATATTCTCTTCAAAAATAGCTGTTTAAACCAAAAATTACGCGTTTTCTCTTCAAAAATCCCCCCTTAACCCCAAACCATGCATTGTCTCTTCAACAATCCCCCATTTAACCCCAAAATCACCCATTTTCTCTTGCAAAATCCCCCATTAACTCAAAAATCACACATTTTCTCTTGGAAAATCCCCCATTTACCCCAAATCATGCTTTATCTCTTCAAAAATACCCCTTTATCCCCAAAATCACACATTTTCTCTCGGAAAATCCCCCATTTAACGTGAAAATCACACTTTTGCTCTCCAAAAATCCCCCATTTGACCCAAAATCAAACATGTTTGCTACAAGAATCCCCCATGTATCCAAAAAATCACGCATGTCCTCTACAAAAATCTCACATGTAAACGAAAATCATGCATTTTCTCTTCGAGAATCCCCCATTTAACCCGAAAATCACACATTTTCCTTCAAAAATACCCCACTTAAACAAAATAACGCTTTTCTCTTTGAGAATCCCTCTTTTAAACCCAAAATCATGCATATTCTCTACAAAAATAGCAGTTTAAACCCAAAATCACCCATTTTCTCTTCGAGAATCCCCCATTTACCCCGAAAATCACACATTTTCCCTTCAAGAATCCCCATTTAATCTGAAAATCACGCATTTTCTCTTCAAAAATCCCCCATTTAACCAGAAAAAAAAGGCTATTTCTCTTTGGAAATCCCCCATGTAACCCGACAATGATGCATTTTCTCTTCAAGAATCCCTGATCTAACCTGAAAATCACGCATTTTCACTTCAAAAATACATAATTTATCAAAAATCACAAGTTTTCTCTTAAAAACAAAAACAAACAACAAACAAACACAAGCACATTTAACCCCCAAATCATGTATTTTCTCATCGAAAATCCCTGCTTTAACCTGAACACCACGCATTTTCACCACAAAAATCCTCCGTTTAACAGAAAGTCATGCATTTTCGCTGGAAAACCCCCCTTTTAACCAAAACTCACACATTTTCTCTTCAACAATCCCCCATTTATCCTGGAAATTACACATTTTCTCTTGGAAAATCCCCATTTAACGTGAAAATCACGCCTTTTCCCTTGGAAAGTCCCCCATTTAACCCCAAAATCACAAATTTTCCCTTGGAAAATCCCCCATTTAACCCGAAAATCATGCATTCGCTCTACAAAAATCCCACGTTTATCTCAAACAACACGCATTTTCTCTTCCGAAATCCCCATTTAACCTGAAAATCATGCATTTTCTCTTCAACTACACCAATTTTACCTGAGAATCATGGTTTTTTTTTTTTTTGCAGAAATCCCCCGTTTAACCCGAAAATCACGCATGTTCTCTGCCAAAATCCCTCATTTAAACAAAAATCAAGCATTGTCTCTGCAAGAAATCCCTCATTTAAATGAAAATCAAGCATTTTCTCTGCAAAAATACACAATTTAACCCAGGAATGATGCATTTTCTTTGCAGAAATCACCCAATTAACCAAAAATCACGCATTTTCTCTCCAAAATCTCCCATGTAACCTGAAAATCACGCATTATCTCGACGAAAATCACACATTTAATGCAAACATCAGGCATTTTCTCTTAGAGATTCCGTGATTTAACTGAAAATCACACATTTTCTCTTCAAAAATCCCCTATTTAACCCAAAAATCACGCCTTGTTTTTTTTTTTTTTTTTTTTTTTTTGCAAATATCCCCCACTTAACACAAAAATCATGCCTTTTCTCTATGAAAATCCCCCATCTAAAAAGAAATTCATGCATTTTCGTTTGGAAAATCCCCCATTTAAGTGAAAATCAACGCATTTTGGCTTCGAAAACCCCCAATTCACCCTGAAACGAAGCATTTCCTCTTCGAAAATCCCCCATTTAACCCCAAAATCACCCATTTTCTCTTGCAAAATCCCCATTAACTCAAAAATCCACATTTTCTCTTGGAAAATCCCCCATTTACCCCCAATCATGCTTTATCTCTTCAAAAATACCCCTTTATCCCCAAAATCACACATTTTCTCTCGGAAAATCCCCCATTTAACGTGAAAATCACACTTTTGCTCTCCAAAATCCCCCATTTGACCCCAAAATCAAACATGTTTGCTACAAGAATCCCCCATGTATCCAAAAATCACGCATGTCCTCTACAAAAATCTCACATGTAAACGAAAATCATGCATTTTCTCTTCGAGAATCCCCCATTTAACCCGAAAATCACACATTTTCCCTTCAAAAATACCCCACTTAAACAAAAATAACGCTTTTTCTCTTTGAGAATCCCTCTTTTAAACCCAAAATCATGCATATTCTCTACAAAAATAGCAGTTTAAACCCGAAAATCACCCATTTTCTCTTCGAGAATCCCCCATTTACCCCGAAAATCACACATTTTCCCTTCAAGAATCCCCATTTAATCTGAAAATCACGCATTTTCTCTTCAAAAATCCCCCATTTAACCAGAAAAAAAAGGCTATTTCTCTTTGGAAATCCCCCATGTAACCCGACAATGATGCATTTTCTCTTCAAGAATCCCTGATCTAACCTGAAAATCACGCATTTTCACTTCAAAAATACATAATTTATCAAAAATCACAAGTTTTCTCTTAAAAACAAAAACAAACAAACAAACAAAACAAGCACATTTAACCCCCAAATCATGTATTTTCTCATCGAAAATCCCTGCTTTAACCTGAACACCACGCATTTTCACCACAAAAATCCTCCGTTTAACAGAAAGTCATGCATTTTCGCTGGAAAACCCCCCTTTAACCAAACTCACACATTTTCTCTTCAACAATCCCCATTTAACCTGGAAATTACACATTTTCTCTTGGAAAATCCCCCATTTAACGTGAAAATCACGCCTTTTCCCTTGGAAAGTCCCCCATTTAACCCCAAAATCACAAATTTTCCCTTGGAAAATCCCCCATTTAACCCGAAAATCATGCATTCGCTCTACAAAAATCCCACGTTTATCTCAAACAACACGCATTTTCTCTTCCGAAATCCCCCATTTAACCTGAAAATCATGCATTTTCTCTTCAACTACACCAAATTTTACCTGAGAATCATGGTTTTTTTTTTTTTGCAGAAATCCCCCGTTTAACCCGAAAATCACGCATGTTCTCTGCCAAAATCCCTCATTTAAACAAAATCAAGCATTGTCTCTGCAAGAAATCCCTCACTTAAATGAAAATCAAGCATTTTCTCTGCAAAAATACACAATTTAACCCAGGAATGATGCATTTTCTTTGCAGAAATCACCCAATTAACCAAAATCACGCATTTTCTCTCCAAAAATCTCCCATGTAACCTGAAAATCACGCATTATCTCGACGAAAATCACACATTTAATGCAAACATCAGGCATTTTCTCTTAGAGATTCCGTGATTTAACTGAAAATCACACATTTTCTCTTCAAAATCCCCTATTTAACCCAAAATCACGCCTTGTTTTTTTTTTTTTTTTTTTTTTTTTTTTGCAAATATCCCCCACTAACACAAAATCATGCCTTTTCTCTATGAAAATCCCCCATCTAAAAAGAAATTCATGCATTTTCGTTTGGAAAATCCCCCATTTAAGTGAAAATCACACGCATTTTGGCTTCGAAAACCCCAATTCAACCTGAAACGAAGCATTTCCTCTTCGAAAATCCCCCATTTAACCCCAAAATCACCCATTTTCTCTTGCCAAATCCCCCATTAACTCAAAAATCACACATTTTCTCTTGGAAAATCCCCATTTACCCCCAAATCATGCTTTATCTCTTCAAAAATACCCCTTTATCCCCAAATCACACATTTTCTCTCGGAAAATCCCCCATTTAACGTGAAAATCACACTTTTGCTCTCCAAAAATCCCCCATTTGACCCCAAAATCAAACATGTTTGCTACAAGAATCCCCCATGTATCCAAAAAATCACGCATGTCCTCTACAAAAATCTCACATGTAAACGAAAATCATGCATTTTCTCTTCGAGAATCCCCCATTTAACCCGAAAATCACACATTTTCCCTTCAAAAATACCCCACTTAAACAAAAATCGCTTTTTCTCTTTGAGAATCCCTCTTTTAAACCCAAAATCATGCATATTCTCTACAAAAATAGCAGTTTAAACCCGAAAATCACCCATTTTCTCTTCGAGAATCCCCCATTTACCCCGAAAATCACACATTTTCCCTTCAAGAATCCCCATTTAATCTGAAAATCACGCATTTTCTCTTCAAAAATCCCCATTTAACCAGAAAAAAAGGCTATTTCTCTTTGGAAATCCCCCATGTAACCCGACAATGATGCATTTTCTCTTCAAGAATCCCTGATCTAACCTGAAAATCACGCATTTTCACTTCAAAAATACATAATTTATCAAAAATCACAAGTTTTCTCTTAAAAAAACAAACAAACAAACAAACAAACAAACAAGCACATTTAACCCCCAAATCATGTATTTTCTCATCGAAAATCCCTGCTTTAACCTGAACACCACGCATTTTCACCACAAAAATCCTCCGTTTAACAGAAAGTCATGCATTTTCGCTGGAAAACCCCCCTTTTAACCAAAACTCACACATTTTCTCTTCAACAATCCCCCATTTAACCTGGAAATTACACATTTTCTCTTGGAAAATCCCCCATTTAACGTGAAAATCACGCCTTTTCCCTTGGAAAGTCCCCCATTTAACCCCAAAATCACAAATTTTCCCTTGGAAAATCCCCCATTTAACCCGAAAATCATGCATTCGCTCTACAAAAATCCCACGTTTATCTCAAACAACACGCATTTTCTCTTCCGAAATCCCCCATTTAACCTGAAAATCATGCATTTTCTCTTCAACTACACCAAATTTTACCTGAGAATCATGGTTTTTTTTTTTTTGCAGAAATCCCCCGTTTAACCCGAAAATCACGCATGTTCTCTGCCAAAAATCCCTCATTTAAACAAAATCAAGCATTGTCTCTGCAAGAAATCCCTCATTAAATGAAAATCAAGCATTTTCTCTGCAAAAATACACAATTTAACCCAGGAATGATGCATTTTCTTTGCAGAAATCACCCAATTAACCAAAAATCACGCATTTTCTCTCCAAAAATCTCCCATGTAACCTGAAAATCACGCATTATCTCGACGAAAATCACACATTTAATGCAAACATCAGGCATTTTCTCTTAGAGATTCCGTGATTTAACTGAAAATCACACATTTTCTCTTCAAAAATCCCCTATTTAACCCAAAAATCACGCCTTGTTTTTTTTTTTTTTTTTTTTTTTTGCAAATATCCCCCACTTAACACAAAAATCATGCCTTTTCTCTATGAAAATCCCCCATCTAAAAAGAAATTCATGCATTTTTCGTTTGGAAAATCCCCCATTTAAGTGAAAATCACGCATTTTGGCTTCGAAACCCCCAATTCAACCTGAAACGAAGCATTTCCTCTTCGAAAATCCCCATTTACCCCCAAAATCACAATTTTCTCTTGCAAAATCCCCCATTAACTCAAAAATCACACATTTTCTCTTGGAAAATCCCCCATTTACCCCCAAATCATGCTTTATCTCTTCAAAAATACCCCTTTATCCCCAAATCACACATTTTCTCTCGGAAAATCCCCCATTTAACGTGAAAATCACACTTTTGCTCTCCAAAAATCCCCCATTTGACCCAAAATCAAACATGTTTGCTACAAGAATCCCCCATGTATCCAAAAAATCACGCATGTCCTCTACAAAAATCTCACATGTAAACGAAAATCATGCATTTTCTCTTCGAGAATCCCCCATTTAACCCGAAAATCACACATTTTCCCTTCAAAAATACCCCACTTAAACAAAAATAACGCTTTTTCTCTTGAGAATCCCTCTTTTAAACCCAAAATCATGCATATTCTCTACAAAAATAGCAGTTTAAACCCAAAATCACCCATTTTCTCTTCGAGAATCCCCCATTTACCCCGAAAATCACACATTTTCCCTTCAAGAATCCCCATTTAATCTGAAAATCACGCATTTTCTCTTCAAAAATCCCCATTTAACCAGAAAAAAAAGGCTATTTCTCTTTGGAAATCCCCCATGTAACCCGACAATGATGCATTTTCTCTTCAAGAATCCCTGATCTAACCTGAAAATCACGCATTTTCACTTCAAAAATACATAATTTATCAAAAATCACAAGTTTTCTCTTAAAAACAAACAAACAAACAACAAACAAACAAACAGCACATTTAACCCCCAAATCATGTATTTTCTCATCGAAAATCCCTGCTTTAACCTGAACACCACGCATTTTCACCACAAAAATCCTCCGTTTAACAGAAAGTCATGCATTTTCGCTGGAAAACCCCCCTTTTAACCAAAACTCACACATTTTCTCTTCAACAATCCCCATTTATCCTGGAAATTACACATTTTCTCTTGGAAAATCCCCCATTTAACGTGAAAATCACGCCTTTTCCCTTGGAAAGTCCCCCATTTAACCCCAAAATCACAAATTTTCCCTTGGAAAATCCCCCATTTAACCCGAAAATCATGCATTCGCTCTACAAAAATCCCACGTTTATCTCAAACAACACGCATTTTCTCTTCCGAAATCCCCCATTTAACCTGAAAATCATGCATTTTCTCTTCAACTACACCAAATTTTACCTGAGAATCATGGTTTTTTTTTTTTGCAGAAATCCCCCGTTTAACCCGAAAATCACGCATGTTCTCTGCCAAAATCCCTCATTTAAACAAAAATCAAGCATTGTCTCTGCAAGAAATCCCTCATTTAAATGAAAATCAAGCATTTTCTCTGCAAAAATACACAATTTAACCCAGGAATGATGCATTTTCTTTGCAGAAATCACCCAATTAACCAAAAATCACGCATTTTCTCTCCAAAAATCTCCCATGTAACCTGAAAATCACGCATTATCTCGACGAAAATCACACATTTAATGCAAACATCAGGCATTTTCTCTTAGAGATTCCGTGATTTAACTGAAAATCACACATTTTCTCTTCAAAAATCCCCTATTTAACCCAAAAATCACGCCTTGTTTTTTTTTTTTTTTTTTTTTTTGCAAATATCCCCCACTTAACACAAAAATCATGCCTTTTCTCTATGAAAATCCCCCATCTAAAAAGAAATTCATGCATTTTCGTTTGGAAAATCCCCCATTTAAGTGAAAATCACGCATTTTGGCTTCGAAAACCCCCAATTCAACCTGAAACGAAGCATTTCCTCTTCGAAAATCCCCCATTTAACCCGAAAATCATGCATTTTCTCTTCAAAAATACCCCATTCAAACAAAAATCACACATCTTCTCTTTGAGAATCCCTGATTTAAACTGAAAATCACGCATATTCTCTTCAAAAATAGCTGTTTAAACCAAAAATTACGCGTTTTCTCTTCAAAAATCCCCCCTTAACCCCAAAACCATGCATTGTCTCTTCAACAATCCCCCATTTAACCCCAAAATCACCCATTTTCTCTTGCAAAATCCCCCATTAACTCAAAAATCACACATTTTCTCTTGGAAAATCCCCCATTTACCCCCAAATCATGCTTTATCTCTTCAAAAATACCCCTTTATCCCCAAAATCACACATTTTCTCTCGGAAAATCCCCCATTTAACGTGAAAATCACACTTTTGCTCTCCAAAAATCCCCCATTTGACCCCAAAATCAAACATGTTTGCTACAAGAATCCCCCATGTATCCAAAAAATCACGCATGTCCTCTACAAAAATCTCACATGTAAACGAAAATCATGCATTTTCTCTTCGAGAATCCCCCATTTAACCCGAAAATCACACATTTTCCCTTCAAAAATACCCCACTTAAACAAAAATAACGCTTTTTCTCTTTGAGAATCCCTCTTTTAAACCCAAAATCATGCATATTCTCTACAAAAATAGCAGTTTAAACCCAAAATCACCCATTTTCTCTTCGAGAATCCCCCATTTACCCCGAAAATCACACATTTTCCCTTCAAGAATCCCCATTTAATCTGAAAATCACGCATTTTCTCTTCAAAAATCCCCCATTTAACCAGAAAAAAAAGGCTATTTCTCTTTGGAAATCCCCCATGTAACCCGACAATGATGCATTTTCTCTTCAAGAATCCCTGATCTAACCTGAAAATCACGCATTTTCACTTCAAAAATACATAATTTATCAAAAATCACAAGTTTTCTCTTAAAAACAAACAAACAAACAAACAAACAACAAACAAGCACATTTAACCCCCAAATCATGTATTTTCTCATCGAAAATCCCTGCTTTAACCTGAACACCACGCATTTTCACCACAAAAATCCTCCGTTTAACAGAAAGTCATGCATTTTCGCTGGAAAACCCCCCTTTTAACCAAAACTCACACATTTTCTCTTCAACAATCCCCCATTTATCCTGGAAATTACACATTTTCTCTTGGAAAATCCCCCATTTAACGTGAAAATCACGCCTTTTCCCTTGGAAAGTCCCCCATTTAACCCCAAAATCACAAATTTTCCCTTGGAAAATCCCCCATTTAACCCGAAAATCATGCATTCGCTCTACAAAAATCCCACGTTTATCTCAAACAACACGCATTTTCTCTTCCGAAATCCCCCATTTTAACCTGAAAATCATGCATTTTCTCTTCAACTACACCAAATTTTACCTGAGAATCATGGTTTTTTTTTTTTTGCAGAAATCCCCCGTTTAACCCGAAAATCACGCATGTTCTCTGCCAAAATCCCTCATTTAAACAAAAATCAAGCATTGTCTCTGCAAGAAATCCCTCATTTAAATGAAAATCAAGCATTTTCTCTGCAAAAATACACAATTTAACCCAGGAATGATGCATTTTCTTTGCAGAAATCACCCAATTAACCAAAAATCACGCATTTTCTCTCCAAAAATCTCCCATGTAACCTGAAAATCACGCATTATCTCGACGAAAATCACACATTTAATGCAAACATCAGGCATTTTCTCTTAGAGATTCCGTGATTTAACTGAAAATCACACATTTTCTCTTCAAAAATCCCCTATTTAACCCAAAAATCACGCCTTGTTTTTTTTTTTTTTTTTTTTTTTGCAAATATCCCCCACTTAACACAAAAATCATGCCTTTTCTCTATGAAAATCCCCCATCTAAAAGAAATTCATGCATTTTCGTTTGGAAAATCCCCATTTAAGTGAAAATCACGCATTTTGGCTTCGAAAACCCCCAATTCAACCTGAAACGAAGCATTTCCTCTTCGAAAATCCCCCATTTAACCCCAAAATCACCCATTTTCTCTTGCAAAATCCCCCATTAACTCAAAAATCCACACATTTTCTCTTGGAAAATCCCCCATTTACCCCCAAATCATGCTTTATCTCTTCAAAAATACCCCTTTATCCCCAAAATCACACATTTTCTCTCGGAAAATCCCCCATTTAACGTGAAAATCACACTTTTGCTCTCCAAAAATCCCCCATTTGACCCCAAAATCAAACATGTTTGCTACAAGAATCCCCCATGTATCCAAAAAATCACGCATGTCCTCTACAAAAATCTCACATGTAAACGAAAATCATGCATTTTCTCTTCGAGAATCCCCCATTTAACCCGAAAATCACACATTTTCCCTTCAAAAATACCCCACTTAAACAAAAATAACGCTTTTTCTCTTTGAGAATCCCTCTTTTAAACCCAAAATCATGCATATTCTCTACAAAAATAGCAGTTTAAACCCCAAAATCACCCATTTTCTCTTCGAGAATCCCCCATTTACCCCGAAAATCACACATTTTCCCTTCAAGAATCCCCATTTAATCTGAAAATCACGCATTTTCTCTTCAAAAATCCCCCATTTAACCAGAAAAAAAAGGCTATTTCTCTTTGGAAATCCCCCATGTAACCCGACAATGATGCATTTTCTCTTCAAGAATCCCTGATCTAACCTGAAAATCACGCATTTTCACTTCAAAAATACATAATTTATCAAAAATCACAAGTTTTCTCTTAAAAACAAACAAACAACAACAAACAAACAAACAAGCACATTTAACCCCCAAATCATGTATTTTCTCATCGAAAATCCCTGCTTTAACCTGAACACCACGCATTTTCACCACAAAAAATCCTCCGTTTAACAGAAAGTCATGCATTTTCGCTGGAAAACCCCCCTTTTAACCAAAACTCACACATTTTCTCTTCAACAATCCCCCATTTAACCTGGAAATTACACATTTTCTCTTGGAAAATCCCCCATTTAACGTGAAAATCACGCCTTTTCCCTTGGAAAGTCCCCCATTTAACCCCAAAATCACAAATTTTCCCTTGGAAAATCCCCCATTTAACCGAAAATCATGCATTCGCTCTACAAAAATCCCACGTTTATCTCAAACAACACGCATTTTCTCTTCCGAAATCCCCCATTTAACCTGAAAATCATGCATTTTCTCTTCAACTACACCAAATTTTACCTGAGAATCATGGTTTTTTTTTTTTGCAGAAATCCCCCGTTTAACCCGAAAATCACGCATGTTCTCTGCCAAAATCCCTCATTTAAACAAAAATCAAGCATTGTCTCTGCAAGAAATCCCTCATTTAAATGAAAATCAAGCATTTTCTCTGCAAAAATACACAATTTAACCCAGGAATGATGCATTTTCTTTGCAGAAATCACCCAATTAACCAAAAATCACGCATTTTCTCTCCAAAAATCTCCCATGTAACCTGAAAATCACGCATTATCTCGACGAAAATCACACATTTAATGCAAACATCAGGCATTTTCTCTTAGAGATTCCGTGATTTAACTGAAAATCACACATTTTCTCTTCAAAAATCCCCTATTTAACCCAAAAATCACGCCTTGTTTTTTTTTTTTTTTTTTTTTGCAAATATCCCCCACTTAACACAAAAATCATGCCTTTTCTCTATGAAAATCCCCCATCTAAAAAGAAATTCATGCATTTTCGTTTGGAAAATCCCCCATTTAAGTGAAAATCACGCATTTTTGGCTTCGAAAACCCCCATTCAATTCAAACCTGAAAAAAGCATTTCCTCTTCGAAAATCCCCCATTTAACCCCAAAATCACCCATTTTCTCTTGCAAAATCCCCCATTAACTCAAAAATCACACATTTTCTCTTGGAAAATCCCCCATTTACCCCCAAATCATGCTTTATCTCTTCAAAAATACCCCTTTATCCCCAAAATCACACATTTTCTCTCGGAAAATCCCCCATTTAACGTGAAAATCACACTTTTGCTCTCCAAAAATCCCCCATTTGACCCCAAAATCAAACATGTTTGCTACAAGAATCCCCCATGTATCCAAAAAATCACGCATGTCCTCTACAAAAATCTCACATGTAAACGAAAATCATGCATTTTCTCTTCGAGAATCCCCCATTTAACCCGAAAATCACACATTTTCCCTTCAAAAATACCCCACTTAAACAAAAATAACGCTTTTTCTCTTTGAGAATCCCTCTTTTAAACCCAAAATCATGCATATTCTCTACAAAAATAGCAGTTTAAACCCAAAATCACCCATTTTCTCTTCGAGAATCCCCCATTTACCCCGAAAATCACACATTTTCCCTTCAAGAATCCCCATTTAATCTGAAAATCACGCATTTTCTCTTCAAAAATCCCCCATTTAACCAGAAAAAAAAGGCTATTTCTCTTTGGAAATCCCCCATGTAACCCGACAATGATGCATTTTCTCTTCAAGAATCCCTGATCTAACCTGAAAATCACGCATTTTCACTTCAAAAATACATAATTTATCAAAAATCACAAGTTTTCTCTTAAAAACAAACAAACAAACAAACAAACAAACAAACAAGCACATTTAACCCCCAAATCATGTATTTTCTCATCGAAAATCCCTGCTTTAACCTGAACACCACGCATTTTCACCACAAAAATCCTCCGTTTAACAGAAAGTCATGCATTTTCGCTGGAAAACCCCCTTTTAACCAAAACTCACACATTTTCTCTTCAACAATCCCCCATTTAACCTGGAAATTACACATTTTCTCTTGGAAAATCCCCCATTTAACGTGAAAATCACGCCTTTTCCCTTGGAAAGTCCCCCATTTAACCCCAAATCACAAATTTTCCCTTGGAAAATCCCCCATTTAACCCGAAAATCATGCATTCGCTCTACAAAAATCCCACGTTTATCTCAAACAACACGCATTTTCTCTTCCGAAATCCCCCATTTAACCTGAAAATCATGCATTTTCTCTTCAACTACACCAAATTTTACCTGAGAATCATGGTTTTTTTTTTTTTGCAGAAATCCCCCGTTTAACCCGAAAATCACGCATGTTCTCTGCCAAAATCCCTCATTTAAACAAAAATCAAGCATTGTCTCTGCAAGAAATCCCTCATTTAAATGAAAATCAAGCATTTTCTCTGCAAAAATACACAATTTAACCCAGGAATGATGCATTTTCTTTGCAGAAATCACCCAATTAACCAAAAATCACGCATTTTCTCTCCAAAAATCTCCCATGTAACCTGAAAATCACGCATTATCTCGACGAAAATCACACATTTAATGCAAACATCAGGCATTTTCTCTTAGAGATTCCGTGATTTAACTGAAAATCACACATTTTCTCTTCAAAAATCCCCTATTTAACCCAAAAATCACGCCTTGTTTTTTTTTTTTTTTTTTTTTTTTTGCAAATATCCCCCACTTAACACAAAAATCATGCCTTTTCTCTATGAAAATCCCCCATCTAAAAAGAAATTCATGCATTTTCGTTTGGAAAATCCCCCATTTAAGTGAAAATCACGCATTTTGGCTTCGAAAACCCCCAATTCAACCTGAAACGAAGCATTTCCTCTTCGAAAATCCCCCATTTAACCCGAAAATCATGCATTTTCTCTTCAAAAATACCCCATTCAAACAAAAATCACACATCTTCTCTTTGAGAATCCCTGATTTAAACTGAAAATCACGCATATTCTCTTCAAAAATAGCTGTTTAAACCAAAAATTACGCGTTTTCTCTTCAAAAATCCCCCCTTAACCCCAAAACCATGCATTGTCTCTTCAACAATCCCCCATTTAACCCCAAAATCACCCATTTTCTCTTGCAAAATCCCCCATTAACTCAAAAATCACACATTTTCTCTTGGAAAATCCCCCATTTACCCCAAATCATGCTTTATCTCTTCAAAAATACCCCTTTATCCCCAAAATCACACATTTTCTCTCGGAAAATCCCCCATTTAACGTGAAAATCACACTTTTGCTCTCCAAAAATCCCCCATTTGACCCCAAAATCAAACATGTTTGCTACAAGAATCCCCCATGTATCCAAAAAATCACGCATGTCCTCTACAAAAATCTCACATGTAAACGAAAATCATGCATTTTCTCTTCGAGAATCCCCCATTTAACCCGAAAATCACACATTTTCCCTTCAAAAATACCCCACTTAAACAAAAATAACGCTTTTTCTCTTTGAGAATCCCTCTTTTAAACCCAAAATCATGCATATTCTCTACAAAAATAGCAGTTTAAACCCAAAATCACCCATTTTCTCTTCGAGAATCCCCCATTTACCCCGAAAATCACACATTTTCCCTTCAAGAATCCCCATTTAATCTGAAAATCACGCATTTTCTCTTCAAAAATCCCCCATTTAACCAGAAAAAAAAGGCTATTTCTCTTTGGAAATCCCCCATGTAACCCGACAATGATGCATTTTCTCTTCAAGAATCCCTGATCTAACCTGAAAATCACGCATTTTCACTTCAAAAATACATAATTTATCAAAAATCACAAGTTTTCTCTTAAAAACAAACAAACAAACAAACAAACAAACAAACAAGCACATTTAACCCCCAAATCATGTATTTTCTCATCGAAAATCCCTGCTTTAACCTGAACACCACGCATTTTCACCACAAAAATCCTCCGTTTAACAGAAAGTCATGCATTTTCGCTGGAAAACCCCCCTTTTAACCAAAACTCACACATTTTCTCTTCAACAATCCCCCATTTATCCTGGAAATTACACATTTTCTCTTGGAAAATCCCCCATTTAACGTGAAAATCACGCCTTTTCCCTTGGAAAGTCCCCCATTTAACCCCAAAATCACAAATTTTCCCTTGGAAAATCCCCCATTTAACCCGAAAATCATGCATTCGCTCTACAAAAATCCCACGTTTATCTCAAACAACACGCATTTTCTCTTCCGAAATCCCCCATTTAACCTGAAAATCATGCATTTTCTCTTCAACTACACCAAATTTTACCTGAGAATCATGGTTTTTTTTTTTTGCAGAAATCCCCCGTTTAACCCGAAAATCACGCATGTTCTCTGCCAAAATCCCTCATTTAAACAAAAATCAAGCATTGTCTCTGCAAGAAATCCCTCATTTAAATGAAAATCAAGCATTTTCTCTGCAAAAATACACAATTTAACCCAGGAATGATGCATTTTCTTTGCAGAAATCACCCAATTAACCAAAAATCACGCATTTTCTCTCCAAAAATCTCCCATGTAACCTGAAAATCACGCATTATCTCGACGAAAATCACACATTTAATGCAAACATCAGGCATTTTCTCTTAGAGATTCCGTGATTTAACTGAAAATCACACATTTTCTCTTCAAAAATCCCCTATTTAACCCAAAAATCACGCCTTGTTTTTTTTTTTTTTTTTTTTTTTTTGCAAATATCCCCACTTAACACAAAAATCATGCCTTTTCTCTATGAAAATCCCCCATCTAAAAAGAAATTCATGCATTTTCGTTTGGAAAATCCCCCATTTAAGTGAAAATCACGCATTTTGGCTTCGAAAACCCCCAATTCAACCTGAAACGAAGCATTTCCTCTTCGAAAATCCCCCATTTAACCCGAAAATCATGCATTTTCTCTTCAAAAATACCCCATTCAAACAAAAATCACACATCTTCTCTTTGAGAATCCCTGATTTAAACTGAAAATCACGCATATTCTCTTCAAAAATAGCTGTTTAAACCAAAAATTACGCGTTTTCTCTTCAAAAATCCCCCCTTAACCCCAAAACCATGCATTGTCTCTTCAACAATCCCCCATTTAACCCCAAAATCACCCATTTTCTCTTGCAAAATCCCCCATTAACTCAAAAATCACACATTTTCTCTTGGAAAATCCCCCATTTACCCCCAAATCATGCTTTATCTCTTCAAAAATACCCCTTTATCCCCAAAATCACACATTTTCTCTCGGAAAATCCCCCATTTAACGTGAAAATCACACTTTTGCTCTCCAAAAATCCCCCATTTGACCCCAAAATCAAACATGTTTGCTACAAGAATCCCCCATGTATCCAAAAAATCACGCATGTCCTCTACAAAAATCTCACATGTAAACGAAAATCATGCATTTTCTCTTCGAGAATCCCCCATTTAACCCGAAAATCACACATTTTCCCTTCAAAAATACCCCACTTAAACAAAAATAACGCTTTTTCTCTTTGAGAATCCCTCTTTTAAACCCAAAATCATGCATATTCTCTACAAAAATAGCAGTTTAAACCCCAAAATCACCCATTTTCTCTTCGAGAATCCCCCATTTACCCCGAAAATCACACATTTTCCCTTCAAGAATCCCCATTTAATCTGAAAATCACGCATTTTCTCTTCAAAAATCCCCCATTTAACCAGAAAAAAAAGGCTATTTCTCTTTGGAAATCCCCCATGTAACCCGACAATGATGCATTTTCTCTTCAAGAATCCCTGATCTAACCTGAAAATCACGCATTTTCACTTCAAAAATACATAATTTATCAAAAATCACAAGTTTTCTCTTAAAAACAAACAAACAAACAAACAAACAAACAAACAAGCACATTTAACCCCCAAATCATGTATTTTCTCATCGAAAATCCCTGCTTTAACCTGAACACCACGCATTTTCACCACAAAAATCCTCCGTTTAACAGAAAGTCATGCATTTTCGCTGGAAAACCCCCTTTTAACCAAAACTCACACATTTTCTCTTCAACAATCCCCCATTTATCCTGGAAATTACACATTTTCTCTTGGAAAATCCCCCATTTAACGTGAAAATCACGCCTTTTCCCTTGGAAAGTCCCCCATTTAACCCCAAAATCACAAATTTTCCCTTGGAAAATCCCCCATTTAACCCGAAAATCATGCATTCGCTCTACAAAAATCCCACGTTTATCTCAAACAACACGCATTTTCTCTTCCGAAATCCCCCATTTAACCTGAAAATCATGCATTTTCTCTTCAACTACACCAAATTTTACCTGAGAATCATGGTTTTTTTTTTTTTGCAGAAATCCCCGTTTAACCCGAAAATCACGCATGTTCTCTGCCAAAATCCCTCATTTAAACAAAAATCAAGCATTGTCTCTGCAAGAAATCCCTCATTTAAATGAAAATCAAGCATTTTCTCTGCAAAAATACACAATTTAACCCAGGAATGATGCATTTTCTTTGCAGAAATCACCCAATTAACCAAAAATCACGCATTTTCTCTCCAAAAATCTCCCATGTAACCTGAAAATCACGCATTATCTCGACGAAAATCACACATTTAATGCAAACATCAGGCATTTTCTCTTAGAGATTCCGTGATTTAACTGAAAATCACACATTTTCTCTTCAAAAATCCCCTATTTAACCCAAAAATCACGCCTGTTTTTTTTTTTTTTTTTTTTTTTTGCAAATATCCCCCACTTAACACAAAAATCATGCCTTTTCTCTATGAAAATCCCCCATCTAAAAAGAAATTCATGCATTTTCGTTTGGAAAATCCCCCATTTAAGTGAAAATCACGCATTTTGGCTTCGAAAACCCCCAATTCAACCTGAAACGAAGCATTTCCTCTTCGAAAATCCCCCATTTAACCCGAAAATCATGCATTTTCTCTTCAAAAATACCCCATTCAAACAAAAATCACACATCTTCTCTTTGAGAATCCCTGATTTAAACTGAAAATCACGCATATTCTCTTCAAAAATAGCTGTTTAAACCAAAAATTACGCGTTTTCTCTTCAAAAATCCCCCCTTAACCCCAAAACCATGCATTGTCTCTTCAACAATCCCCCATTTAACCCCAAAATCACCCATTTTCTCTTGCAAAATCCCCCATTAACTCAAAAATCACACATTTTCTCTTGGAAAATCCCCCATTTACCCCCAAATCATGCTTTATCTCTTCAAAAATACCCCTTTATCCCAAAATCACACATTTTCTCTCGGAAAATCCCCCATTTAACGTGAAAATCACACTTTTGCTCTCCAAAAATCCCCCATTTGACCCCAAAATCAAACATGTTTGCTACAAGAATCCCCCATGTATCCAAAAAATCACGCATGTCCTCTACAAAAATCTCACATGTAAACGAAAATCATGCATTTTCTCTTCGAGAATCCCCCATTTAACCCGAAAATCACACATTTTCCCTTCAAAAATACCCCACTTAAACAAAAATAACGCTTTTTCTCTTTGAGAATCCCTCTTTTAAACCCAAAATCATGCATATTCTCTACAAAAATAGCAGTTTAAACCCAAAATCACCCATTTTCTCTTCGAGAATCCCCCATTTACCCCGAAAATCACACATTTTCCCTTCAAGAATCCCCATTTAATCTGAAAATCACGCATTTTCTCTTCAAAAATCCCCCATTTAACCAGAAAAAAAAGGCTATTTCTCTTTGGAAATCCCCCATGTAACCCGACAATGATGCATTTTCTCTTCAAGAATCCCTGATCTAACCTGAAAATCACGCATTTTCACTTCAAAAATACATAATTTATCAAAAATCACAAGTTTTCTCTTAAAAACAAACAAACAAACAAACAAACAAACAAGCACATTTAACCCCCAAATCATGTATTTTCTCATCGAAAATCCCTGCTTTAACCTGAACACCACGCATTTTCACCACAAAAATCCTCCGTTTAACAGAAAGTCATGCATTTTCGCTGGAAAACCCCCTTTTAACCAAAACTCACACATTTTCTCTTCAACAATCCCCCATTTAACCTGGAAATTACACATTTTCTCTTGGAAAATCCCCCATTTAACGTGAAAATCACGCCTTTTCCCTTGGAAAGTCCCCCATTTAACCCAAAATCACAAATTTTCCCTTGGAAAATCCCCCATTTAACCCGAAAATCATGCATTCGCTCTACAAAAATCCCACGTTTATCTCAAACAACACGCATTTTCTCTTCCGAAATCCCCCATTTAACCTGAAAATCATGCATTTTCTCTTCAACTACACCAAATTTTACCTGAGAATCATGGTTTTTTTTTTTTTTGCAGAAATCCCCCGTTTAACCCGAAAATCACGCATGTTCTCTGCCAAAATCCCTCATTTAAACAAAAATCAAGCATTGTCTCTGCAAGAAATCCCTCATTTAAATGAAAATCAAGCATTTTCTCTGCAAAAATACACAATTTAACCCAGGAATGATGCATTTTCTTTGCAGAAATCACCCAATTAACCAAAATCACGCATTTTCTCTCCAAAAATCTCCCATGTAACCTGAAAATCACGCATTATCTCGACGAAAATCACACATTTAATGCAAACATCAGGCATTTTCTCTTAGAGATTCCGTGATTTAACTGAAAATCACACATTTTCTCTTCAAAAATCCCCTATTTAACCCAAAAATCACGCCTTGTTTTTTTTTTTTTTTTTTTGCAAATATCCCCCACTTAACACAAAAATCATGCCTTTTCTCTATGAAAATCCCCCATCTAAAAAGAAATTCATGCATTTTCGTTTGGAAAATCCCCCATTTAAGTGAAAATCACGCATTTTGGCTTCGAAAACCCCCAATTCAACCTGAAACGAAGCATTTCCTCTTCGAAAATCCCCCATTTAACCCGAAAATCATGCATTTTCTCTTCAAAAATACCCCATTCAAACAAAAATCACACATCTTCTCTTTGAGAATCCCTGATTTAAACTGAAAATCACGCATATTCTCTTCAAAAATAGCTGTTTAAACCAAAAATTACGCGTTTTCTCTTCAAAAATCCCCCCTTAACCCCAAAACCATGCATTGTCTCTTCAACAATCCCCCATTTAACCCCAAATCACCCATTTTCTCTTGCAAAATCCCCCATTAACTCAAAAATCACACATTTTCTCTTGGAAAATCCCCCATTTACCCCCAAATCATGCTTTATCTCTTCAAAAATACCCCTTTATCCCCAAATCACACATTTTCTCTCGGAAAATCCCCCATTTAACGTGAAAATCACACTTTTGCTCTCCAAAAATCCCCCATTTGACCCCAAAATCAAACATGTTTGCTACAAGAATCCCCCATGTATCCAAAAAATCACGCATGTCCTCTACAAAAATCTCACATGTAAACGAAAATCATGCATTTTCTCTTCGAGAATCCCCCATTTAACCCGAAAATCACACATTTTCCCTTCAAAAATACCCCACTTAAACAAAAATAACGCTTTTTCTCTTTGAGAATCCCTCTTTTAAACCCAAAATCATGCATATTCTCTACAAAAATAGCAGTTTAAACCCCAAAATCACCCATTTTCTCTTCGAGAATCCCCCATTTACCCCGAAAATCACACATTTTCCCTTCAAGAATCCCCATTTAATCTGAAAATCACGCATTTTCTCTTCAAAAATCCCCCATTTAACCAGAAAAAAAAGGCTATTTCTCTTTGGAAATCCCCCATGTAACCCGACAATGATGCATTTTCTCTTCAAGAATCCCTGATCTAACCTGAAAATCACGCATTTTCACTTCAAAAATACATAATTTATCAAAAATCACAAGTTTTCTCTTAAAAACAAACAAACAAACAAACAAACAAACAAACAAGCACATTTAACCCCCAAATCATGTATTTTCTCATCGAAAATCCCTGCTTTAACCTGAACACCACGCATTTTCACCACAAAAATCCTCCGTTTAACAGAAAGTCATGCATTTTCGCTGGAAAACCCCCCTTTTAACCAAAACTCACACATTTTCTCTTCAACAATCCCCCATTTAACCTGGAAATTACACATTTTCTCTTGGAAAATCCCCCATTTAACGTGAAAATCACGCCTTTTCCCTTGGAAAGTCCCCCATTTAACCCCAAAATCACAAATTTTCCCTTGGAAAATCCCCCATTTAACCCGAAAATCATGCATTCGCTCTACAAAAATCCCACGTTTATCTCAAACAACACGCATTTTCTCTTCCGAAATCCCCCATTTAACCTGAAAATCATGCATTTTCTCTTCAACTACACCAAATTTTACCTGAGAATCATGGTTTTTTTTTTTTGCAGAAATCCCCCGTTTAACCCGAAAATCACGCATGTTCTCTGCCAAAATCCCTCATTTAAACAAAAATCAAGCATTGTCTCTGCAAGAAATCCCTCATTTAAATGAAAATCAAGCATTTTCTCTGCAAAAATACACAATTTAACCCAGGAATGATGCATTTTCTTTGCAGAAATCACCCAATTAACCAAAAATCACGCATTTTCTCTCCAAAAATCTCCCATGTAACCTGAAAATCACGCATTATCTCGACGAAAATCACACATTTAATGCAAACATCAGGCATTTTCTCTTAGAGATTCCGTGATTTAACTGAAAATCACACATTTTCTCTTCAAAAATCCCCTATTTAACCCAAAAATCACGCCTTGTTTTTTTTTTTTTTTTTTTTTTTTTGCAAATATCCCCCACTTAACACAAAAATCATGCCTTTTCTCTATGAAAATCCCCCATCTAAAAAGAAATTCATGCATTTTCGTTTGGAAAATCCCCCATTTAAGTGAAAATCACGCATTTTGGCTTCGAAAACCCCCAATTCAACCTGAAACGAAGCATTTCCTCTTCGAAAATCCCCCATTTAACCCGAAAATCATGCATTTTCTCTTCAAAAATACCCCATTCAAACAAAAATCACACATCTTCTCTTTGAGAATCCCTGATTTAAACTGAAAATCACGCATATTCTCTTCAAAAATAGCTGTTTAAACCAAAAATTACGCGTTTTCTCTTCAAAAATCCCCCCTTAACCCCAAAACCATGCATTGTCTCTTCAACAATCCCCCATTTAACCCCAAAATCACCCATTTTCTCTTGCAAAATCCCCCATTAACTCAAAAATCACACATTTTCTCTTGGAAAATCCCCCATTTACCCCCAAATCATGCTTTATCTCTTCAAAAATACCCCTTTATCCCCAAAATCACACATTTTCTCTCGGAAAATCCCCCATTTAACGTGAAAATCACACTTTTGCTCTCCAAAAATCCCCCATTTGACCCCAAAATCAAACATGTTTGCTACAAGAATCCCCCATGTATCCAAAAAATCACGCATGTCCTCTACAAAAATCTCACATGTAAACGAAAATCATGCATTTTCTCTTCGAGAATCCCCCATTTAACCCGAAAATCACACATTTTCCCTTCAAAAATACCCCACTTAAACAAAAATAACGCTTTTTCTCTTTGAGAATCCCTCTTTTAAACCCAAAATCATGCATATTCTCTACAAAAATAGCAGTTTAAACCCAAAATCACCCATTTTCTCTTCGAGAATCCCCCATTTACCCCGAAAATCACACATTTTCCCTTCAAGAATCCCCATTTAATCTGAAAATCACGCATTTTCTCTTCAAAAATCCCCCATTTAACCAGAAAAAAAGGCTATTTCTCTTTGGAAATCCCCCATGTAACCCGACAATGATGCATTTTCTCTTCAAGAATCCCTGATCTAACCTGAAAATCACGCATTTTCACTTCAAAAATACATAATTTATCAAAAATCACAAGTTTTCTCTTAAAAACAAACAAACAAACAAACAACAAACAAACAAGCACATTTAACCCCAAATCATGTATTTTCTCATCGAAAATCCCTGCTTTAACCTGAACACCACGCATTTTCACCACAAAAATCCTCCGTTTAACAGAAAGTCATGCATTTTCGCTGGAAAACCCCCCTTTTAACCAAAACTCACACATTTTCTCTTCAACAATCCCCCATTTAACCTGGAAATTACACATTTTCTCTTGGAAAATCCCCCATTTAACGTGAAAATCACGCCTTTTCCCTTGGAAAGTCCCCCATTTAACCCCAAAATCACAAATTTTCCCTTGGAAAATCCCCCATTTAACCCGAAAATCATGCATTCGCTCTACAAAAATCCCACGTTTATCTCAAACAACACGCATTTTCTCTTCCGAAATCCCCCATTTAACCTGAAAATCATGCATTTTCTCTTCAACTACACCAAATTTTACCTGAGAATCATGGTTTTTTTTTTTTGCAGAAATCCCCCGTTTAACCCGAAAATCACGCATGTTCTCTGCCAAAATCCCTCATTTAAACAAAAATCAAGCATTGTCTCTGCAAGAAATCCCTCATTTAAATGAAAATCAAGCATTTTCTCTGCAAAAATACACAATTTAACCCAGGAATGATGCATTTTCTTTGCAGAAATCACCCAATTAACCAAAAATCACGCATTTTCTCTCCAAAAATCTCCCATGTAACCTGAAAATCACGCATTATCTCGACGAAAATCACACATTTAATGCAAACATCAGGCATTTTCTCTTAGAGATTCCGTGATTTAACTGAAAATCACACATTTTCTCTTCAAAAATCCCCTATTTAACCCAAAAATCACGCCTTGTTTTTTTTTTTTTTTTTTTTTTTGCAAATATCCCCCACTTAACACAAAAATCATGCCTTTTCTCTATGAAAATCCCCCATCTAAAAAGAAATTCATGCATTTTCGTTTGGAAAATCCCCCATTTAAGTGAAAATCACGCATTTTGGCTTCGAAAACCCCCAATTCAACCTGAAACGAAGCATTTCCTCTTCGAAAATCCCCCATTTAACCCGAAAATCATGCATTTTCTCTTCAAAAATACCCCATTCAAACAAAAATCACACATCTTCTCTTTGAGAATCCCTGATTTAAACTGAAAATCACGCATATTCTCTTCAAAAATAGCTGTTTAAACCAAAAATTACGCGTTTTCTCTTCAAAAATCCCCCCTTAACCCCAAAACCATGCATTGTCTCTTCAACAATCCCCCATTTAACCCCAAAATCACCCATTTTCTCTTGCAAAATCCCCCATTAACTCAAAAATCACACATTTTCTCTTGGAAAATCCCCCATTTACCCCCAAATCATGCTTTATCTCTTCAAAAATACCCCTTTATCCCCAAAATCACACATTTTCTCTCGGAAAATCCCCCATTTAACGTGAAAATCACACTTTTGCTCTCCAAAAATCCCCCATTTGACCCCAAAATCAAACATGTTTGCTACAAGAATCCCCCATGTATCCAAAAAATCACGCATGTCCTCTACAAAAATCTCACATGTAAACGAAAATCATGCATTTTCTCTTCGAGAATCCCCCATTTAACCCGAAAATCACACATTTTCCCTTCAAAAATACCCCACTTAAACAAAAATAACGCTTTTTCTCTTTGAGAATCCCTCTTTTAAACCCAAAATCATGCATATTCTCTACAAAAATAGCAGTTTAAACCCCAAAATCACCCATTTTCTCTTCGAGAATCCCCCATTTACCCCGAAAATCACACATTTTCCCTTCAAGAATCCCCATTTAATCTGAAAATCACGCATTTTCTCTTCAAAAATCCCCCATTTAACCAGAAAAAAAAGGCTATTTCTCTTTGGAAATCCCCCATGTAACCCGACAATGATGCATTTTCTCTTCAAGAATCCCTGATCTAACCTGAAAATCACGCATTTTCACTTCAAAAATACATAATTTATCAAAAATCACAAGTTTTCTCTTAAAAACAAACAAACAAACAAACAAACAAACAAACAAGCACATTTAACCCCCAAATCATGTATTTTCTCATCGAAAATCCCTGCTTTAACCTGAACACCACGCATTTTCACCACAAAAATCCTCCGTTTAACAGAAAGTCATGCATTTTCGCTGGAAAACCCCCCTTTTAACCAAAACTCACACATTTTCTCTTCAACAATCCCCCATTTAACCTGGAAATTACACATTTTCTCTTGGAAAATCCCCCATTTAACGTGAAAATCACGCCTTTTCCCTTGGAAAGTCCCCCATTTAACCCCAAAATCACAAATTTTCCCTTGGAAAATCCCCCATTTAACCCGAAAATCATGCATTCGCTCTACAAAAATCCCACGTTTATCTCAAACAACACGCATTTTCTCTTCCGAAATCCCCCATTTAACCTGAAAATCATGCATTTTCTCTTCAACTACACCAAATTTTACCTGAGAATCATGGTTTTTTTTTTTTGCAGAAATCCCCCGTTTAACCCGAAAATCACGCATGTTCTCTGCCAAAATCCCTCATTTAAACAAAAATCAAGCATTGTCTCTGCAAGAAATCCCTCATTTAAATGAAAATCAAGCATTTTCTCTGCAAAAATACACAATTTAACCCAGGAATGATGCATTTTCTTTGCAGAAATCACCCAATTAACCAAAAATCACGCATTTTCTCTCCAAAAATCTCCCATGTAACCTGAAAATCACGCATTATCTCGACGAAAATCACACATTTAATGCAAACATCAGGCATTTTCTCTTAGAGATTCCGTGATTTAACTGAAAATCACACATTTTCTCTTCAAAAATCCCCTATTTAACCCAAAAATCACGCCTTGTTTTTTTTTTTTTTTTTTTTTTTTGCAAATATCCCCCACTTAACACAAAAATCATGCCTTTTCTCTATGAAAATCCCCCATCTAAAAAGAAATTCATGCATTTTCGTTTGGAAAATCCCCCATTTAAGTGAAAATCACGCATTTTGGCTTCGAAAACCCCCAATTCAACCTGAAACGAAGCATTTCCTCTTCGAAAATCCCCCATTTAACCCGAAAATCATGCATTTTCTCTTCAAAAATACCCCATTCAAACAAAAATCACACATCTTCTCTTTGAGAATCCCTGATTTAAACTGAAAATCACGCATATTCTCTTCAAAAATAGCTGTTTAAACCAAAAATTACGCGTTTTCTCTTCAAAAATCCCCCCTTAACCCCAAAACCATGCATTGTCTCTTCAACAATCCCCCATTTAACCCCAAAATCACCCATTTTCTCTTGCAAAATCCCCCATTAACTCAAAAATCACACATTTTCTCTTGGAAAATCCCCCATTTACCCCCAAATCATGCTTTATCTCTTCAAAAATACCCCTTTATCCCCAAAATCACACATTTTCTCTCGGAAAATCCCCCATTTAACGTGAAAATCACACTTTTGCTCTCCAAAAATCCCCCATTTGACCCCAAAATCAAACATGTTTGCTACAAGAATCCCCCATGTATCCAAAAAATCACGCATGTCCTCTACAAAAATCTCACATGTAAACGAAAATCATGCATTTTCTCTTCGAGAATCCCCCATTTAACCCGAAAATCACACATTTTCCCTTCAAAAATACCCCACTTAAACAAAAATAACGCTTTTTCTCTTTGAGAATCCCTCTTTTAAACCCAAAATCATGCATATTCTCTACAAAAATAGCAGTTTAAACCCCAAAATCACCCATTTTCTCTTCGAGAATCCCCCATTTACCCCGAAAATCACACATTTTCCCTTCAAGAATCCCCATTTAATCTGAAAATCACGCATTTTCTCTTCAAAAATCCCCCATTTAACCAGAAAAAAAAGGCTATTTCTCTTTGGAAATCCCCCATGTAACCCGACAATGATGCATTTTCTCTTCAAGAATCCCTGATCTAACCTGAAAATCACGCATTTTCACTTCAAAAATACATAATTTATCAAAAATCACAAGTTTTCTCTTAAAAACAAACAAACAAACAAACAAACAAACAAACAAGCACATTTAACCCCCAAATCATGTATTTTCTCATCGAAAATCCCTGCTTTAACCTGAACACCACGCATTTTCACCACAAAAATCCTCCGTTTAACAGAAAGTCATGCATTTTCGCTGGAAAACCCCCCTTTTAACCAAAACTCACACATTTTCTCTTCAACAATCCCCCATTTAACCTGGAAATTACACATTTTCTCTTGGAAAATCCCCCATTTAACGTGAAAATCACGCCTTTTCCCTTGGAAAGTCCCCCATTTAACCCCAAAATCACAAATTTTCCCTTGGAAAATCCCCCATTTAACCCGAAAATCATGCATTCGCTCTACAAAAATCCCACGTTTATCTCAAACAACACGCATTTTCTCTTCCGAAATCCCCCATTTAACCTGAAAATCATGCATTTTCTCTTCAACTACACCAAATTTTACCTGAGAATCATGGTTTTTTTTTTTTTGCAGAAATCCCCCGTTTAACCCGAAAATCACGCATGTTCTCTGCCAAAATCCCTCATTTAAACA
The DNA here is from genome assembly GCF_016699485.2 of Gallus gallus. Taxonomy (NCBI): domain Eukaryota; kingdom Metazoa; phylum Chordata; class Aves; order Galliformes; family Phasianidae; genus Gallus; species Gallus gallus. The sequence goes on from NW_024096028.1 coordinate 29,453, forward strand.
AAAATCAAGCATTGTCTCTGCAAGAAATCCCTCATTTAAATGAAAATCAAGCATTTTCTCTGCAAAAATACACAATTTAACCCAGGAATGATGCATTTTCTTTGCAGAAATCACCCAATTAACCAAAAATCACGCATTTTCTCTCCAAAAATCTCCCATGTAACCTGAAAATCACGCATTATCTCGACGAAAATCACACATTTAATGCAAACATCAGGCATTTTCTCTTAGAGATTCCGTGATTTAACTGAAAATCACACATTTTCTCTTCAAAAATCCCCTATTTAACCCAAAAATCACGCCTTGTTTTTTTTTTTTTTTTTTTTTTTGCAAATATCCCCCACTTAACACAAAAATCATGCCTTTTCTCTATGAAAATCCCCCATCTAAAAAGAAATTCATGCATTTTCGTTTGGAAAATCCCCCATTTAAGTGAAAATCACGCATTTTGGCTTCGAAAACCCCCAATTCAACCTGAAACGAAGCATTTCCTCTTCGAAAATCCCCCATTTAACCCGAAAATCATGCATTTTCTCTTCAAAAATACCCCATTCAAACAAAAATCACACATCTTCTCTTTGAGAATCCCTGATTTAAACTGAAAATCACGCATATTCTCTTCAAAAATAGCTGTTTAAACCAAAAATTACGCGTTTTCTCTTCAAAAATCCCCCCTTAACCCCAAAACCATGCATTGTCTCTTCAACAATCCCCCATTTAACCCCAAAATCACCCATTTTCTCTTGCAAAATCCCCCATTAACTCAAAAATCACACATTTTCTCTTGGAAAATCCCCCATTTACCCCCAAATCATGCTTTATCTCTTCAAAAATACCCCTTTATCCCCAAAATCACACATTTTCTCTCGGAAAATCCCCCATTTAACGTGAAAATCACACTTTTGCTCTCCAAAAATCCCCCATTTGACCCCAAAATCAAACATGTTTGCTACAAGAATCCCCCATGTATCCAAAAAATCACGCATGTCCTCTACAAAAATCTCACATGTAAACGAAAATCATGCATTTTCTCTTCGAGAATCCCCCATTTAACCCGAAAATCACACATTTTCCCTTCAAAAATACCCCACTTAAACAAAAATAACGCTTTTTCTCTTTGAGAATCCCTCTTTTAAACCCAAAATCATGCATATTCTCTACAAAAATAGCAGTTTAAACCCCAAAATCACCCATTTTCTCTTCGAGAATCCCCCATTTACCCCGAAAATCACACATTTTCCCTTCAAGAATCCCCATTTAATCTGAAAATCACGCATTTTCTCTTCAAAAATCCCCCATTTAACCAGAAAAAAAAGGCTATTTCTCTTTGGAAATCCCCCATGTAACCCGACAATGATGCATTTTCTCTTCAAGAATCCCTGATCTAACCTGAAAATCACGCATTTTCACTTCAAAAATACATAATTTATCAAAAATCACAAGTTTTCTCTTAAAAACAAACAAACAAACAAACAAACAAACAAACAAGCACATTTAACCCCCAAATCATGTATTTTCTCATCGAAAATCCCTGCTTTAACCTGAACACCACGCATTTTCACCACAAAAATCCTCCGTTTAACAGAAAGTCATGCATTTTCGCTGGAAAACCCCCCTTTTAACCAAAACTCACACATTTTCTCTTCAACAATCCCCCATTTATCCTGGAAATTACACATTTTCTCTTGGAAAATCCCCCATTTAACGTGAAAATCACGCCTTTTCCCTTGGAAAGTCCCCCATTTAACCCCAAAATCACAAATTTTCCCTTGGAAAATCCCCCATTTAACCCGAAAATCATGCATTCGCTCTACAAAAATCCCACGTTTATCTCAAACAACACGCATTTTCTCTTCCGAAATCCCCCATTTAACCTGAAAATCATGCATTTTCTCTTCAACTACACCAAATTTTACCTGAGAATCATGGTTTTTTTTTTTTTGCAGAAATCCCCCGTTTAACCCGAAAATCACGCATGTTCTCTGCCAAAATCCCTCATTTAAACAAAAATCAAGCATTGTCTCTGCAAGAAATCCCTCATTTAAATGAAAATCAAGCATTTTCTCTGCAAAAATACACAATTTAACCCAGGAATGATGCATTTTCTTTGCAGAAATCACCCAATTAACCAAAAATCACGCATTTTCTCTCCAAAAATCTCCCATGTAACCTGAAAATCACGCATTATCTCGACGAAAATCACACATTTAATGCAAACATCAGGCATTTTCTCTTAGAGATTCCGTGATTTAACTGAAAATCACACATTTTCTCTTCAAAAATCCCCTATTTAACCCAAAAATCACGCCTTGTTTTTTTTTTTTTTTTTTTTTTTTGCAAATATCCCCCACTTAACACAAAAATCATGCCTTTTCTCTATGAAAATCCCCCATCTAAAAAGAAATTCATGCATTTTCGTTTGGAAAATCCCCCATTTAAGTGAAAATCACGCATTTTGGCTTCGAAAACCCCCAATTCAACCTGAAACGAAGCATTTCCTCTTCGAAAATCCCCCATTTAACCCGAAAATCATGCATTTTCTCTTCAAAAATACCCCATTCAAACAAAAATCACACATCTTCTCTTTGAGAATCCCTGATTTAAACTGAAAATCACGCATATTCTCTTCAAAAATAGCTGTTTAAACCAAAAATTACGCGTTTTCTCTTCAAAAATCCCCCCTTAACCCCAAAACCATGCATTGTCTCTTCAACAATCCCCCATTTAACCCCAAAATCACCCATTTTCTCTTGCAAAATCCCCCATTAACTCAAAAATCACACATTTTCTCTTGGAAAATCCCCCATTTACCCCCAAATCATGCTTTATCTCTTCAAAAATACCCCTTTATCCCCAAAATCACACATTTTCTCTCGGAAAATCCCCCATTTAACGTGAAAATCACACTTTTGCTCTCCAAAAATCCCCCATTTGACCCCAAAATCAAACATGTTTGCTACAAGAATCCCCCATGTATCCAAAAAATCACGCATGTCCTCTACAAAAATCTCACATGTAAACGAAAATCATGCATTTTCTCTTCGAGAATCCCCCATTTAACCCGAAAATCACACATTTTCCCTTCAAAAATACCCCACTTAAACAAAAATAACGCTTTTTCTCTTTGAGAATCCCTCTTTTAAACCCAAAATCATGCATATTCTCTACAAAAATAGCAGTTTAAACCCCAAAATCACCCATTTTCTCTTCGAGAATCCCCCATTTACCCCGAAAATCACACATTTTCCCTTCAAGAATCCCCATTTAATCTGAAAATCACGCATTTTCTCTTCAAAAATCCCCCATTTAACCAGAAAAAAAAGGCTATTTCTCTTTGGAAATCCCCCATGTAACCCGACAATGATGCATTTTCTCTTCAAGAATCCCTGATCTAACCTGAAAATCACGCATTTTCACTTCAAAAATACATAATTTATCAAAAATCACAAGTTTTCTCTTAAAAACAAACAAACAAACAAACAAACAAACAAGCACATTTAACCCCCAAATCATGTATTTTCTCATCGAAAATCCCTGCTTTAACCTGAACACCACGCATTTTCACCACAAAAATCCTCCGTTTAACAGAAAGTCATGCATTTTCGCTGGAAAACCCCCCTTTTAACCAAAACTCACACATTTTCTCTTCAACAATCCCCCATTTAACCTGGAAATTACACATTTTCTCTTGGAAAATCCCCCATTTAACGTGAAAATCACGCCTTTTCCCTTGGAAAGTCCCCCATTTAACCCCAAAATCACAAATTTTCCCTTGGAAAATCCCCCATTTAACCCGAAAATCATGCATTCGCTCTACAAAAATCCCACGTTTATCTCAAACAACACGCATTTTCTCTTCCGAAATCCCCCATTTAACCTGAAAATCATGCATTTTCTCTTCAACTACACCAAATTTTACCTGAGAATCATGGTTTTTTTTTTTTTGCAGAAATCCCCCGTTTAACCCGAAAATCACGCATGTTCTCTGCCAAAATCCCTCATTTAAACAAAAATCAAGCATTGTCTCTGCAAGAAATCCCTCATTTAAATGAAAATCAAGCATTTTCTCTGCAAAAATACACAATTTAACCCAGGAATGATGCATTTTCTTTGCAGAAATCACCCAATTAACCAAAAATCACGCATTTTCTCTCCAAAAATCTCCCATGTAACCTGAAAATCACGCATTATCTCGACGAAAATCACACATTTAATGCAAACATCAGGCATTTTCTCTTAGAGATTCCGTGATTTAACTGAAAATCACACATTTTCTCTTCAAAAATCCCCTATTTAACCCAAAAATCACGCCTTGTTTTTTTTTTTTTTTTTTTTTTTTGCAAATATCCCCCACTTAACACAAAAATCATGCCTTTTCTCTATGAAAATCCCCCATCTAAAAAGAAATTCATGCATTTTCGTTTGGAAAATCCCCCATTTAAGTGAAAATCACGCATTTTGGCTTCGAAAACCCCCAATTCAACCTGAAACGAAGCATTTCCTCTTCGAAAATCCCCCATTTAACCCGAAAATCATGCATTTTCTCTTCAAAAATACCCCATTCAAACAAAAATCACACATCTTCTCTTTGAGAATCCCTGATTTAAACTGAAAATCACGCATATTCTCTTCAAAAATAGCTGTTTAAACCAAAAATTACGCGTTTTCTCTTCAAAAATCCCCCCTTAACCCCAAAACCATGCATTGTCTCTTCAACAATCCCCCATTTAACCCCAAAATCACCCATTTTCTCTTGCAAAATCCCCCATTAACTCAAAAATCACACATTTTCTCTTGGAAAATCCCCCATTTACCCCCAAATCATGCTTTATCTCTTCAAAAATACCCCTTTATCCCCAAAATCACACATTTTCTCTCGGAAAATCCCCCATTTAACGTGAAAATCACACTTTTGCTCTCCAAAAATCCCCCATTTGACCCCAAAATCAAACATGTTTGCTACAAGAATCCCCCATGTATCCAAAAAATCACGCATGTCCTCTACAAAAATCTCACATGTAAACGAAAATCATGCATTTTCTCTTCGAGAATCCCCCATTTAACCCGAAAATCACACATTTTCCCTTCAAAAATACCCCACTTAAACAAAAATAACGCTTTTTCTCTTTGAGAATCCCTCTTTTAAACCCAAAATCATGCATATTCTCTACAAAAATAGCAGTTTAAACCCCAAAATCACCCATTTTCTCTTCGAGAATCCCCCATTTACCCCGAAAATCACACATTTTCCCTTCAAGAATCCCCATTTAATCTGAAAATCACGCATTTTCTCTTCAAAAATCCCCCATTTAACCAGAAAAAAAAGGCTATTTCTCTTTGGAAATCCCCCATGTAACCCGACAATGATGCATTTTCTCTTCAAGAATCCCTGATCTAACCTGAAAATCACGCATTTTCACTTCAAAAATACATAATTTATCAAAAATCACAAGTTTTCTCTTAAAAACAAACAAACAAACAAACAAACAAACAAACAAGCACATTTAACCCCCAAATCATGTATTTTCTCATCGAAAATCCCTGCTTTAACCTGAACACCACGCATTTTCACCACAAAAATCCTCCGTTTAACAGAAAGTCATGCATTTTCGCTGGAAAACCCCCCTTTTAACCAAAACTCACACATTTTCTCTTCAACAATCCCCCATTTAACCTGGAAATTACACATTTTCTCTTGGAAAATCCCCCATTTAACGTGAAAATCACGCCTTTTCCCTTGGAAAGTCCCCCATTTAACCCCAAAATCACAAATTTTCCCTTGGAAAATCCCCCATTTAACCCGAAAATCATGCATTCGCTCTACAAAAATCCCACGTTTATCTCAAACAACACGCATTTTCTCTTCCGAAATCCCCCATTTAACCTGAAAATCATGCATTTTCTCTTCAACTACACCAAATTTTACCTGAGAATCATGGTTTTTTTTTTTTGCAGAAATCCCCCGTTTAACCCGAAAATCACGCATGTTCTCTGCCAAAATCCCTCATTTAAACAAAAATCAAGCATTGTCTCTGCAAGAAATCCCTCATTTAAATGAAAATCAAGCATTTTCTCTGCAAAAATACACAATTTAACCCAGGAATGATGCATTTTCTTTGCAGAAATCACCCAATTAACCAAAAATCACGCATTTTCTCTCCAAAAATCTCCCATGTAACCTGAAAATCACGCATTATCTCGACGAAAATCACACATTTAATGCAAACATCAGGCATTTTCTCTTAGAGATTCCGTGATTTAACTGAAAATCACACATTTTCTCTTCAAAAATCCCCTATTTAACCCAAAAATCACGCCTTGTTTTTTTTTTTTTTTTTTTTTTTGCAAATATCCCCCACTTAACACAAAAATCATGCCTTTTCTCTATGAAAATCCCCCATCTAAAAAGAAATTCATGCATTTTCGTTTGGAAAATCCCCCATTTAAGTGAAAATCACGCATTTTGGCTTCGAAAACCCCCAATTCAACCTGAAACGAAGCATTTCCTCTTCGAAAATCCCCCATTTAACCCGAAAATCATGCATTTTCTCTTCAAAAATACCCCATTCAAACAAAAATCACACATCTTCTCTTTGAGAATCCCTGATTTAAACTGAAAATCACGCATATTCTCTTCAAAAATAGCTGTTTAAACCAAAAATTACGCGTTTTCTCTTCAAAAATCCCCCCTTAACCCCAAAACCATGCATTGTCTCTTCAACAATCCCCCATTTAACCCCAAAATCACCCATTTTCTCTTGCAAAATCCCCCATTAACTCAAAAATCACACATTTTCTCTTGGAAAATCCCCCATTTACCCCCAAATCATGCTTTATCTCTTCAAAAATACCCCTTTATCCCCAAAATCACACATTTTCTCTCGGAAAATCCCCCATTTAACGTGAAAATCACACTTTTGCTCTCCAAAAATCCCCCATTTGACCCCAAAATCAAACATGTTTGCTACAAGAATCCCCCATGTATCCAAAAAATCACGCATGTCCTCTACAAAAATCTCACATGTAAACGAAAATCATGCATTTTCTCTTCGAGAATCCCCCATTTAACCCGAAAATCACACATTTTCCCTTCAAAAATACCCCACTTAAACAAAAATAACGCTTTTTCTCTTTGAGAATCCCTCTTTTAAACCCAAAATCATGCATATTCTCTACAAAAATAGCAGTTTAAACCCCAAAATCACCCATTTTCTCTTCGAGAATCCCCCATTTACCCCGAAAATCACACATTTTCCCTTCAAGAATCCCCATTTAATCTGAAAATCACGCATTTTCTCTTCAAAAATCCCCCATTTAACCAGAAAAAAAAGGCTATTTCTCTTTGGAAATCCCCCATGTAACCCGACAATGATGCATTTTCTCTTCAAGAATCCCTGATCTAACCTGAAAATCACGCATTTTCACTTCAAAAATACATAATTTATCAAAAATCACAAGTTTTCTCTTAAAAACAAACAAACAAACAAACAAACAAACAAACAAGCACATTTAACCCCCAAATCATGTATTTTCTCATCGAAAATCCCTGCTTTAACCTGAACACCACGCATTTTCACCACAAAAATCCTCCGTTTAACAGAAAGTCATGCATTTTCGCTGGAAAACCCCCTTTTAACCAAAACTCACACATTTTCTCTTCAACAATCCCCCATTTATCCTGGAAATTACACATTTTCTCTTGGAAAATCCCCCATTTAACGTGAAAATCACGCCTTTTCCCTTGGAAAGTCCCCCATTTAACCCCAAAATCACAAATTTTCCCTTGGAAAATCCCCCATTTAACCCGAAAATCATGCATTCGCTCTACAAAAATCCCACGTTTATCTCAAACAACACGCATTTTCTCTTCCGAAATCCCCCATTTAACCTGAAAATCATGCATTTTCTCTTCAACTACACCAAATTTTACCTGAGAATCATGGTTTTTTTTTTTTGCAGAAATCCCCCGTTTAACCCGAAAATCACGCATGTTCTCTGCCAAAATCCCTCATTTAAACAAAAATCAAGCATTGTCTCTGCAAGAAATCCCTCATTTAAATGAAAATCAAGCATTTTCTCTGCAAAAATACACAATTTAACCCAGGAATGATGCATTTTCTTTGCAGAAATCACCCAATTAACCAAAAATCACGCATTTTCTCTCCAAAAATCTCCCATGTAACCTGAAAATCACGCATTATCTCGACGAAAATCACACATTTAATGCAAACATCAGGCATTTTCTCTTAGAGATTCCGTGATTTAACTGAAAATCACACATTTTCTCTTCAAAAATCCCCTATTTAACCCAAAAATCACGCCTTGTTTTTTTTTTTTTTTTTTTTTTTTGCAAATATCCCCCACTTAACACAAAAATCATGCCTTTTCTCTATGAAAATCCCCCATCTAAAAAGAAATTCATGCATTTTCGTTTGGAAAATCCCCCATTTAAGTGAAAATCACGCATTTTGGCTTCGAAAACCCCCAATTCAACCTGAAACGAAGCATTTCCTCTTCGAAAATCCCCCATTTAACCCGAAAATCATGCATTTTCTCTTCAAAAATACCCCATTCAAACAAAAATCACACATCTTCTCTTTGAGAATCCCTGATTTAAACTGAAAATCACGCATATTCTCTTCAAAAATAGCTGTTTAAACCAAAAATTACGCGTTTTCTCTTCAAAAATCCCCCCTTAACCCCAAAACCATGCATTGTCTCTTCAACAATCCCCCATTTAACCCCAAAATCACCCATTTTCTCTTGCAAAATCCCCCATTAACTCAAAAATCACACATTTTCTCTTGGAAAATCCCCCATTTACCCCCAAATCATGCTTTATCTCTTCAAAAATACCCCTTTATCCCCAAAATCACACATTTTCTCTCGGAAAATCCCCCATTTAACGTGAAAATCACACTTTTGCTCTCCAAAAATCCCCCATTTGACCCCAAAATCAAACATGTTTGCTACAAGAATCCCCCATGTATCCAAAAAATCACGCATGTCCTCTACAAAAATCTCACATGTAAACGAAAATCATGCATTTTCTCTTCGAGAATCCCCCATTTAACCCGAAAATCACACATTTTCCCTTCAAAAATACCCCACTTAAACAAAAATAACGCTTTTTCTCTTTGAGAATCCCTCTTTTAAACCCAAAATCATGCATATTCTCTACAAAAATAGCAGTTTAAACCCAAAATCACCCATTTTCTCTTCGAGAATCCCCCATTTACCCCGAAAATCACACATTTTCCCTTCAAGAATCCCCATTTAATCTGAAAATCACGCATTTTCTCTTCAAAAATCCCCCATTTAACCAGAAAAAAAAGGCTATTTCTCTTTGGAAATCCCCCATGTAACCCGACAATGATGCATTTTCTCTTCAAGAATCCCTGATCTAACCTGAAAATCACGCATTTTCACTTCAAAAATACATAATTTATCAAAAATCACAAGTTTTCTCTTAAAAACAAACAAACAAACAAACAAACAAGCACATTTAACCCCCAAATCATGTATTTTCTCATCGAAAATCCCTGCTTTAACCTGAACACCACGCATTTTCACCACAAAAATCCTCCGTTTAACAGAAAGTCATGCATTTTCGCTGGAAAACCCCCCTTTTAACCAAAACTCACACATTTTCTCTTCAACAATCCCCCATTTATCCTGGAAATTACACATTTTCTCTTGGAAAATCCCCCATTTAACGTGAAAATCACGCCTTTTCCCTTGGAAAGTCCCCCATTTAACCCCAAAATCACAAATTTTCCCTTGGAAAATCCCCCATTTAACCCGAAAATCATGCATTCGCTCTACAAAAATCCCACGTTTATCTCAAACAACACGCATTTTCTCTTCCGAAATCCCCCATTTAACCTGAAAATCATGCATTTTCTCTTCAACTACACCAAATTTTACCTGAGAATCATGGTTTTTTTTTTTTGCAGAAATCCCCCGTTTAACCCGAAAATCACGCATGTTCTCTGCCAAAATCCCTCATTTAAACAAAAATCAAGCATTGTCTCTGCAAGAAATCCCTCATTTAAATGAAAATCAAGCATTTTCTCTGCAAAAATACACAATTTAACCCAGGAATGATGCATTTTCTTTGCAGAAATCACCCAATTAACCAAAAATCACGCATTTTCTCTCCAAAAATCTCCCATGTAACCTGAAAATCACGCATTATCTCGACGAAAATCACACATTTAATGCAAACATCAGGCATTTTCTCTTAGAGATTCCGTGATTTAACTGAAAATCACACATTTTCTCTTCAAAAATCCCCTATTTAACCCAAAAATCACGCCTTGTTTTTTTTTTTTTTTTTTTTTTGCAAATATCCCCCACTTAACACAAAAATCATGCCTTTTCTCTATGAAAATCCCCCATCTAAAAAGAAATTCATGCATTTTCGTTTGGAAAATCCCCCATTTAAGTGAAAATCACGCATTTTGGCTTCGAAAACCCCCAATTCAACCTGAAACGAAGCATTTCCTCTTCGAAAATCCCCCATTTAACCCGAAAATCATGCATTTTCTCTTCAAAAATACCCCATTCAAACAAAAATCACACATCTTCTCTTTGAGAATCCCTGATTTAAACTGAAAATCACGCATATTCTCTTCAAAAATAGCTGTTTAAACCAAAAATTACGCGTTTTCTCTTCAAAAATCCCCCCTTAACCCCAAAACCATGCATTGTCTCTTCAACAATCCCCCATTTAACCCCAAAATCACCCATTTTCTCTTGCAAAATCCCCCATTAACTCAAAAATCACACATTTTCTCTTGGAAAATCCCCCATTTACCCCCAAATCATGCTTTATCTCTTCAAAAATACCCCTTTATCCCCAAAATCACACATTTTCTCTCGGAAAATCCCCCATTTAACGTGAAAATCACACTTTTGCTCTCCAAAAATCCCCCATTTGACCCCAAAATCAAACATGTTTGCTACAAGAATCCCCCATGTATCCAAAAAATCACGCATGTCCTCTACAAAAATCTCACATGTAAACGAAAATCATGCATTTTCTCTTCGAGAATCCCCCATTTAACCCGAAAATCACACATTTTCCCTTCAAAAATACCCCACTTAAACAAAAATAACGCTTTTTCTCTTTGAGAATCCCTCTTTTAAACCCAAAATCATGCATATTCTCTACAAAAATAGCAGTTTAAACCCCAAAATCACCCATTTTCTCTTCGAGAATCCCCCATTTACCCCGAAAATCACACATTTTCCCTTCAAGAATCCCCATTTAATCTGAAAATCACGCATTTTCTCTTCAAAAATCCCCCATTTAACCAGAAAAAAAAGGCTATTTCTCTTTGGAAATCCCCCATGTAACCCGACAATGATGCATTTTCTCTTCAAGAATCCCTGATCTAACCTGAAAATCACGCATTTTCACTTCAAAAATACATAATTTATCAAAAATCACAAGTTTTCTCTTAAAAACAAACAAAAAACAAACAAACAAACAAGCACATTTAACCCCCAAATCATGTATTTTCTCATCGAAAATCCCTGCTTTAACCTGAACACCACGCATTTTCACCACAAAAATCCTCCGTTTAACAGAAAGTCATGCATTTTCGCTGGAAAACCCCCCTTTTAACCAAAACTCACACATTTTCTCTTCAACAATCCCCCATTTAACCTGGAAATTACACATTTTCTCTTGGAAAATCCCCCATTTAACGTGAAAATCACGCCTTTTCCCTTGGAAAGTCCCCCATTTAACCCCAAAATCACAAATTTTCCCTTGGAAAATCCCCCATTTAACCCGAAAATCATGCATTCGCTCTACAAAAATCCCACGTTTATCTCAAACAACACGCATTTTCTCTTCCGAAATCCCCCATTTAACCTGAAAATCATGCATTTTCTCTTCAACTACACCAAATTTTACCTGAGAATCATGGTTTTTTTTTTTTTGCAGAAATCCCCCGTTTAACCCGAAAATCACGCATGTTCTCTGCCAAAATCCCTCATTTAAACAAAAATCAAGCATTGTCTCTGCAAGAAATCCCTCATTTAAATGAAAATCAAGCATTTTCTCTGCAAAAATACACAATTTAACCCAGGAATGATGCATTTTCTTTGCAGAAATCACCCAATTAACCAAAAATCACGCATTTTCTCTCCAAAAATCTCCCATGTAACCTGAAAATCACGCATTATCTCGACGAAAATCACACATTTAATGCAAACATCAGGCATTTTCTCTTAGAGATTCCGTGATTTAACTGAAAATCACACATTTTCTCTTCAAAAATCCCCTATTTAACCCAAAAATCACGCCTTGTTTTTTTTTTTTTTTTTTTTTTTTGCAAATATCCCCCACTTAACACAAAAATCATGCCTTTTCTCTATGAAAATCCCCCATCTAAAAAGAAATTCATGCATTTTCGTTTGGAAAATCCCCCATTTAAGTGAAAATCACGCATTTTGGCTTCGAAAACCCCCAATTCAACCTGAAACGAAGCATTTCCTCTTCGAAAATCCCCCATTTAACCCGAAAATCATGCATTTTCTCTTCAAAAATACCCCATTCAAACAAAAATCACACATCTTCTCTTTGAGAATCCCTGATTTAAACTGAAAATCACGCATATTCTCTTCAAAAATAGCTGTTTAAACCAAAAATTACGCGTTTTCTCTTCAAAAATCCCCCCTTAACCCCAAAACCATGCATTGTCTCTTCAACAATCCCCCATTTAACCCCAAAATCACCCATTTTCTCTTGCAAAATCCCCCATTAACTCAAAAATCACACATTTTCTCTTGGAAAATCCCCCATTTACCCCCAAATCATGCTTTATCTCTTCAAAAATACCCCTTTATCCCCAAAATCACACATTTTCTCTCGGAAAATCCCCCATTTAACGTGAAAATCACACTTTTGCTCTCCAAAAATCCCCCATTTGACCCCAAAATCAAACATGTTTGCTACAAGAATCCCCCATGTATCCAAAAAATCACGCATGTCCTCTACAAAAATCTCACATGTAAACGAAAATCATGCATTTTCTCTTCGAGAATCCCCCATTTAACCCGAAAATCACACATTTTCCCTTCAAAAATACCCCACTTAAACAAAAATAACGCTTTTTCTCTTTGAGAATCCCTCTTTTAAACCCAAAATCATGCATATTCTCTACAAAAATAGCAGTTTAAACCCAAAATCACCCATTTTCTCTTCGAGAATCCCCCATTTACCCCGAAAATCACACATTTTCCCTTCAAGAATCCCCATTTAATCTGAAAATCACGCATTTTCTCTTCAAAAATCCCCCATTTAACCAGAAAAAAAAGGCTATTTCTCTTTGGAAATCCCCCATGTAACCCGACAATGATGCATTTTCTCTTCAAGAATCCCTGATCTAACCTGAAAATCACGCATTTTCACTTCAAAAATACATAATTTATCAAAAATCACAAGTTTTCTCTTAAAAACAAACAAACAAACAAACAAACAAGCACATTTAACCCCCAAATCATGTATTTTCTCATCGAAAATCCCTGCTTTAACCTGAACACCACGCATTTTCACCACAAAAATCCTCCGTTTAACAGAAAGTCATGCATTTTCGCTGGAAAACCCCCCTTTTAACCAAAACTCACACATTTTCTCTTCAACAATCCCCCATTTAACCTGGAAATTACACATTTTCTCTTGGAAAATCCCCCATTTAACGTGAAAATCACGCCTTTTCCCTTGGAAAGTCCCCCATTTAACCCCAAAATCACAAATTTTCCCTTGGAAAATCCCCCATTTAACCCGAAAATCATGCATTCGCTCTACAAAAATCCCACGTTTATCTCAAACAACACGCATTTTCTCTTCCGAAATCCCCCATTTAACCTGAAAATCATGCATTTTCTCTTCAACTACACCAAATTTTACCTGAGAATCATGGTTTTTTTTTTTTGCAGAAATCCCCCGTTTAACCCGAAAATCACGCATGTTCTCTGCCAAAATCCCTCATTTAAACAAAAATCAAGCATTGTCTCTGCAAGAAATCCCTCATTTAAATGAAAATCAAGCATTTTCTCTGCAAAAATACACAATTTAACCCAGGAATGATGCATTTTCTTTGCAGAAATCACCCAATTAACCAAAAATCACGCATTTTCTCTCCAAAAATCTCCCATGTAACCTGAAAATCACGCATTATCTCGACGAAAATCACACATTTAATGCAAACATCAGGCATTTTCTCTTAGAGATTCCGTGATTTAACTGAAAATCACACATTTTCTCTTCAAAAATCCCCTATTTAACCCAAAAATCACGCCTTGTTTTTTTTTTTTTTTTTTTTTTGCAAATATCCCCCACTTAACACAAAAATCATGCCTTTTCTCTATGAAAATCCCCCATCTAAAAAGAAATTCATGCATTTTCGTTTGGAAAATCCCCCATTTAAGTGAAAATCACGCATTTTGGCTTCGAAAACCCCCAATTCAACCTGAAACGAAGCATTTCCTCTTCGAAAATCCCCCATTTAACCCGAAAATCATGCATTTTCTCTTCAAAAATACCCCATTCAAACAAAAATCACACATCTTCTCTTTGAGAATCCCTGATTTAAACTGAAAATCACGCATATTCTCTTCAAAAATAGCTGTTTAAACCAAAAATTACGCGTTTTCTCTTCAAAAATCCCCCCTTAACCCCAAAACCATGCATTGTCTCTTCAACAATCCCCCATTTAACCCCAAAATCACCCATTTTCTCTTGCAAAATCCCCCATTAACTCAAAAATCACACATTTTCTCTTGGAAAATCCCCCATTTACCCCCAAATCATGCTTTATCTCTTCAAAAATACCCCTTTATCCCCAAAATCACACATTTTCTCTCGGAAAATCCCCCATTTAACGTGAAAATCACACTTTTGCTCTCCAAAAATCCCCCATTTGACCCCAAAATCAAACATGTTTGCTACAAGAATCCCCCATGTATCCAAAAAATCACGCATGTCCTCTACAAAAATCTCACATGTAAACGAAAATCATGCATTTTCTCTTCGAGAATCCCCCATTTAACCCGAAAATCACACATTTTCCCTTCAAAAATACCCCACTTAAACAAAAATAACGCTTTTTCTCTTTGAGAATCCCTCTTTTAAACCCAAAATCATGCATATTCTCTACAAAAATAGCAGTTTAAACCCCAAAATCACCCATTTTCTCTTCGAGAATCCCCCATTTACCCCGAAAATCACACATTTTCCCTTCAAGAATCCCCATTTAATCTGAAAATCACGCATTTTCTCTTCAAAAATCCCCCATTTAACCAGAAAAAAAAGGCTATTTCTCTTTGGAAATCCCCCATGTAACCCGACAATGATGCATTTTCTCTTCAAGAATCCCTGATCTAACCTGAAAATCACGCATTTTCACTTCAAAAATACATAATTTATCAAAAATCACAAGTTTTCTCTTAAAAACAAACAAACAAACAAACAAACAAGCACATTTAACCCCCAAATCATGTATTTTCTCATCGAAAATCCCTGCTTTAACCTGAACACCACGCATTTTCACCACAAAAATCCTCCGTTTAACAGAAAGTCATGCATTTTCGCTGGAAAACCCCCCTTTTAACCAAAACTCACACATTTTCTCTTCAACAATCCCCCATTTATCCTGGAAATTACACATTTTCTCTTGGAAAATCCCCCATTTAACGTGAAAATCACGCCTTTTCCCTTGGAAAGTCCCCCATTTAACCCCAAAATCACAAATTTTCCCTTGGAAAATCCCCCATTTAACCCGAAAATCATGCATTCGCTCTACAAAAATCCCACGTTTATCTCAAACAACACGCATTTTCTCTTCCGAAATCCCCCATTTAACCTGAAAATCATGCATTTTCTCTTCAACTACACCAAATTTTACCTGAGAATCATGGTTTTTTTTTTTTGCAGAAATCCCCCGTTTAACCCGAAAATCACGCATGTTCTCTGCCAAAATCCCTCATTTAAACAAAAATCAAGCATTGTCTCTGCAAGAAATCCCTCATTTAAATGAAAATCAAGCATTTTCTCTGCAAAAATACACAATTTAACCCAGGAATGATGCATTTTCTTTGCAGAAATCACCCAATTAACCAAAAATCACGCATTTTCTCTCCAAAAATCTCCCATGTAACCTGAAAATCACGCATTATCTCGACGAAAATCACACATTTAATGCAAACATCAGGCATTTTCTCTTAGAGATTCCGTGATTTAACTGAAAATCACACATTTTCTCTTCAAAAATCCCCTATTTAACCCAAAAATCACGCCTTGTTTTTTTTTTTTTTTTTTTTTTTGCAAATATCCCCCACTTAACACAAAAATCATGCCTTTTCTCTATGAAAATCCCCCATCTAAAAAGAAATTCATGCATTTTCGTTTGGAAAATCCCCCATTTAAGTGAAAATCACGCATTTTGGCTTCGAAAACCCCCAATTCAACCTGAAACGAAGCATTTCCTCTTCGAAAATCCCCCATTTAACCCGAAAATCATGCATTTTCTCTTCAAAAATACCCCATTCAAACAAAAATCACACATCTTCTCTTTGAGAATCCCTGATTTAAACTGAAAATCACGCATATTCTCTTCAAAAATAGCTGTTTAAACCAAAAATTACGCGTTTTCTCTTCAAAAATCCCCCCTTAACCCCAAAACCATGCATTGTCTCTTCAACAATCCCCCATTTAACCCCAAAATCACCCATTTTCTCTTGCAAAATCCCCCATTAACTCAAAAATCACACATTTTCTCTTGGAAAATCCCCCATTTACCCCCAAATCATGCTTTATCTCTTCAAAAATACCCCTTTATCCCCAAAATCACACATTTTCTCTCGGAAAATCCCCCATTTAACGTGAAAATCACACTTTTGCTCTCCAAAAATCCCCCATTTGACCCCAAAATCAAACATGTTTGCTACAAGAATCCCCCATGTATCCAAAAAATCACGCATGTCCTCTACAAAAATCTCACATGTAAACGAAAATCATGCATTTTCTCTTCGAGAATCCCCCATTTAACCCGAAAATCACACATTTTCCCTTCAAAAATACCCCACTTAAACAAAAATAACGCTTTTTCTCTTTGAGAATCCCTCTTTTAAACCCAAAATCATGCATATTCTCTACAAAAATAGCAGTTTAAACCCCAAAATCACCCATTTTCTCTTCGAGAATCCCCCATTTACCCCGAAAATCACACATTTTCCCTTCAAGAATCCCCATTTAATCTGAAAATCACGCATTTTCTCTTCAAAAATCCCCCATTTAACCAGAAAAAAAAGGCTATTTCTCTTTGGAAATCCCCCATGTAACCCGACAATGATGCATTTTCTCTTCAAGAATCCCTGATCTAACCTGAAAATCACGCATTTTCACTTCAAAAATACATAATTTATCAAAAATCACAAGTTTTCTCTTAAAAACAAACAAACAAACAAACAAACAAGCACATTTAACCCCCAAATCATGTATTTTCTCATCGAAAATCCCTGCTTTAACCTGAACACCACGCATTTTCACCACAAAAATCCTCCGTTTAACAGAAAGTCATGCATTTTCGCTGGAAAACCCCCCTTTTAACCAAAACTCACACATTTTCTCTTCAACAATCCCCCATTTATCCTGGAAATTACACATTTTCTCTTGGAAAATCCCCCATTTAACGTGAAAATCACGCCTTTTCCCTTGGAAAGTCCCCCATTTAACCCCAAAATCACAAATTTTCCCTTGGAAAATCCCCCATTTAACCCGAAAATCATGCATTCGCTCTACAAAAATCCCACGTTTATCTCAAACAACACGCATTTTCTCTTCCGAAATCCCCCATTTAACCTGAAAATCATGCATTTTCTCTTCAACTACACCAAATTTTACCTGAGAATCATGGTTTTTTTTTTTTGCAGAAATCCCCCGTTTAACCCGAAAATCACGCATGTTCTCTGCCAAAATCCCTCATTTAAACAAAAATCAAGCATTGTCTCTGCAAGAAATCCCTCATTTAAATGAAAATCAAGCATTTTCTCTGCAAAAATACACAATTTAACCCAGGAATGATGCATTTTCTTTGCAGAAATCACCCAATTAACCAAAAATCACGCATTTTCTCTCCAAAAATCTCCCATGTAACCTGAAAATCACGCATTATCTCGACGAAAATCACACATTTAATGCAAACATCAGGCATTTTCTCTTAGAGATTCCGTGATTTAACTGAAAATCACACATTTTCTCTTCAAAAATCCCCTATTTAACCCAAAAATCACGCCTTGTTTTTTTTTTTTTTTTTTTTTTTTGCAAATATCCCCCACTTAACACAAAAATCATGCCTTTTCTCTATGAAAATCCCCCATCTAAAAAGAAATTCATGCATTTTCGTTTGGAAAATCCCCCATTTAAGTGAAAATCACGCATTTTGGCTTCGAAAACCCCCAATTCAACCTGAAACGAAGCATTTCCTCTTCGAAAATCCCCCATTTAACCCGAAAATCATGCATTTTCTCTTCAAAAATACCCCATTCAAACAAAAATCACACATCTTCTCTTTGAGAATCCCTGATTTAAACTGAAAATCACGCATATTCTCTTCAAAAATAGCTGTTTAAACCAAAAATTACGCGTTTTCTCTTCAAAAATCCCCCCTTAACCCCAAAACCATGCATTGTCTCTTCAACAATCCCCCATTTAACCCCAAAATCACCCATTTTCTCTTGCAAAATCCCCCATTAACTCAAAAATCACACATTTTCTCTTGGAAAATCCCCCATTTACCCCCAAATCATGCTTTATCTCTTCAAAAATACCCCTTTATCCCCAAAATCACACATTTTCTCTCGGAAAATCCCCCATTTAACGTGAAAATCACACTTTTGCTCTCCAAAAATCCCCCATTTGACCCCAAAATCAAACATGTTTGCTACAAGAATCCCCCATGTATCCAAAAAATCACGCATGTCCTCTACAAAAATCTCACATGTAAACGAAAATCATGCATTTTCTCTTCGAGAATCCCCCATTTAACCCGAAAATCACACATTTTCCCTTCAAAAATACCCCACTTAAACAAAAATAACGCTTTTTCTCTTTGAGAATCCCTCTTTTAAACCCAAAATCATGCATATTCTCTACAAAAATAGCAGTTTAAACCCCAAAATCACCCATTTTCTCTTCGAGAATCCCCCATTTACCCCGAAAATCACACATTTTCCCTTCAAGAATCCCCATTTAATCTGAAAATCACGCATTTTCTCTTCAAAAATCCCCCATTTAACCAGAAAAAAAAGGCTATTTCTCTTTGGAAATCCCCCATGTAACCCGACAATGATGCATTTTCTCTTCAAGAATCCCTGATCTAACCTGAAAATCACGCATTTTCACTTCAAAAATACATAATTTATCAAAAATCACAAGTTTTCTCTTAAAAACAAACAAACAAACAAACAAACAAGCACATTTAACCCCCAAATCATGTATTTTCTCATCGAAAATCCCTGCTTTAACCTGAACACCACGCATTTTCACCACAAAAATCCTCCGTTTAACAGAAAGTCATGCATTTTCGCTGGAAAACCCCCCTTTTAACCAAAACTCACACATTTTCTCTTCAACAATCCCCCATTTATCCTGGAAATTACACATTTTCTCTTGGAAAATCCCCCATTTAACGTGAAAATCACGCCTTTTCCCTTGGAAAGTCCCCCATTTAACCCCAAAATCACAAATTTTCCCTTGGAAAATCCCCCATTTAACCCGAAAATCATGCATTCGCTCTACAAAAATCCCACGTTTATCTCAAACAACACGCATTTTCTCTTCCGAAATCCCCCATTTAACCTGAAAATCATGCATTTTCTCTTCAACTACACCAAATTTTACCTGAGAATCATGGTTTTTTTTTTTTGCAGAAATCCCCCGTTTAACCCGAAAATCACGCATGTTCTCTGCCAAAATCCCTCATTTAAACAAAAATCAAGCATTGTCTCTGCAAGAAATCCCTCATTTAAATGAAAATCAAGCATTTTCTCTGCAAAAATACACAATTTAACCCAGGAATGATGCATTTTCTTTGCAGAAATCACCCAATTAACCAAAAATCACGCATTTTCTCTCCAAAAATCTCCCATGTAACCTGAAAATCACGCATTATCTCGACGAAAATCACACATTTAATGCAAACATCAGGCATTTTCTCTTAGAGATTCCGTGATTTAACTGAAAATCACACATTTTCTCTTCAAAAATCCCCTATTTAACCCAAAAATCACGCCTTGTTTTTTTTTTTTTTTTTTTTTTTTGCAAATATCCCCCACTTAACACAAAAATCATGCCTTTTCTCTATGAAAATCCCCCATCTAAAAAGAAATTCATGCATTTTCGTTTGGAAAATCCCCCATTTAAGTGAAAATCACGCATTTTGGCTTCGAAAACCCCCAATTCAACCTGAAACGAAGCATTTCCTCTTCGAAAATCCCCCATTTAACCCGAAAATCATGCATTTTCTCTTCAAAAATACCCCATTCAAACAAAAATCACACATCTTCTCTTTGAGAATCCCTGATTTAAACTGAAAATCACGCATATTCTCTTCAAAAATAGCTGTTTAAACCAAAAATTACGCGTTTTCTCTTCAAAAATCCCCCCTTAACCCCAAAACCATGCATTGTCTCTTCAACAATCCCCCATTTAACCCCAAAATCACCCATTTTCTCTTGCAAAATCCCCCATTAACTCAAAAATCACACATTTTCTCTTGGAAAATCCCCCATTTACCCCCAAATCATGCTTTATCTCTTCAAAAATACCCCTTTATCCCCAAAATCACACATTTTCTCTCGGAAAATCCCCCATTTAACGTGAAAATCACACTTTTGCTCTCCAAAAATCCCCCATTTGACCCCAAAATCAAACATGTTTGCTACAAGAATCCCCCATGTATCCAAAAAATCACGCATGTCCTCTACAAAAATCTCACATGTAAACGAAAATCATGCATTTTCTCTTCGAGAATCCCCCATTTAACCCGAAAATCACACATTTTCCCTTCAAAAATACCCCACTTAAACAAAAATAACGCTTTTTCTCTTTGAGAATCCCTCTTTTAAACCCAAAATCATGCATATTCTCTACAAAAATAGCAGTTTAAACCCCAAAATCACCCATTTTCTCTTCGAGAATCCCCCATTTACCCCGAAAATCACACATTTTCCCTTCAAGAATCCCCATTTAATCTGAAAATCACGCATTTTCTCTTCAAAAATCCCCCATTTAACCAGAAAAAAAAGGCTATTTCTCTTTGGAAATCCCCCATGTAACCCGACAATGATGCATTTTCTCTTCAAGAATCCCTGATCTAACCTGAAAATCACGCATTTTCACTTCAAAAATACATAATTTATCAAAAATCACAAGTTTTCTCTTAAAAACAAACAAACAAACAAACAAACAAACAAGCACATTTAACCCCCAAATCATGTATTTTCTCATCGAAAATCCCTGCTTTAACCTGAACACCACGCATTTTCACCACAAAAATCCTCCGTTTAACAGAAAGTCATGCATTTTCGCTGGAAAACCCCCCTTTTAACCAAAACTCACACATTTTCTCTTCAACAATCCCCCATTTAACCTGGAAATTACACATTTTCTCTTGGAAAATCCCCCATTTAACGTGAAAATCACGCCTTTTCCCTTGGAAAGTCCCCCATTTAACCCCAAAATCACAAATTTTCCCTTGGAAAATCCCCCATTTAACCCGAAAATCATGCATTCGCTCTACAAAAATCCCACGTTTATCTCAAACAACACGCATTTTCTCTTCCGAAATCCCCCATTTAACCTGAAAATCATGCATTTTCTCTTCAACTACACCAAATTTTACCTGAGAATCATGGTTTTTTTTTTTTGCAGAAATCCCCCGTTTAACCCGAAAATCACGCATGTTCTCTGCCAAAATCCCTCATTTAAACAAAAATCAAGCATTGTCTCTGCAAGAAATCCCTCATTTAAATGAAAATCAAGCATTTTCTCTGCAAAAATACACAATTTAACCCAGGAATGATGCATTTTCTTTGCAGAAATCACCCAATTAACCAAAAATCACGCATTTTCTCTCCAAAAATCTCCCATGTAACCTGAAAATCACGCATTATCTCGACGAAAATCACACATTTAATGCAAACATCAGGCATTTTCTCTTAGAGATTCCGTGATTTAACTGAAAATCACACATTTTCTCTTCAAAAATCCCCTATTTAACCCAAAAATCACGCCTTGTTTTTTTTTTTTTTTTTTTTTTTGCAAATATCCCCCACTTAACACAAAAATCATGCCTTTTCTCTATGAAAATCCCCCATCTAAAAAGAAATTCATGCATTTTCGTTTGGAAAATCCCCCATTTAAGTGAAAATCACGCATTTTGGCTTCGAAAACCCCCAATTCAACCTGAAACGAAGCATTTCCTCTTCGAAAATCCCCCATTTAACCCGAAAATCATGCATTTTCTCTTCAAAAATACCCCATTCAAACAAAAATCACACATCTTCTCTTTGAGAATCCCTGATTTAAACTGAAAATCACGCATATTCTCTTCAAAAATAGCTGTTTAAACCAAAAATTACGCGTTTTCTCTTCAAAAATCCCCCCTTAACCCCAAAACCATGCATTGTCTCTTCAACAATCCCCCATTTAACCCCAAAATCACCCATTTTCTCTTGCAAAATCCCCCATTAACTCAAAAATCACACATTTTCTCTTGGAAAATCCCCCATTTACCCCCAAATCATGCTTTATCTCTTCAAAAATACCCCTTTATCCCCAAAATCACACATTTTCTCTCGGAAAATCCCCCATTTAACGTGAAAATCACACTTTTGCTCTCCAAAAATCCCCCATTTGACCCCAAAATCAAACATGTTTGCTACAAGAATCCCCCATGTATCCAAAAAATCACGCATGTCCTCTACAAAAATCTCACATGTAAACGAAAATCATGCATTTTCTCTTCGAGAATCCCCCATTTAACCCGAAAATCACACATTTTCCCTTCAAAAATACCCCACTTAAACAAAAATAACGCTTTTTCTCTTTGAGAATCCCTCTTTTAAACCCAAAATCATGCATATTCTCTACAAAAATAGCAGTTTAAACCCCAAAATCACCCATTTTCTCTTCGAGAATCCCCCATTTACCCCGAAAATCACACATTTTCCCTTCAAGAATCCCCATTTAATCTGAAAATCACGCATTTTCTCTTCAAAAATCCCCCATTTAACCAGAAAAAAAAGGCTATTTCTCTTTGGAAATCCCCCATGTAACCCGACAATGATGCATTTTCTCTTCAAGAATCCCTGATCTAACCTGAAAATCACGCATTTTCACTTCAAAAATACATAATTTATCAAAAATCACAAGTTTTCTCTTAAAAACAAACAAACAAACAAACAAACAAGCACATTTAACCCCCAAATCATGTATTTTCTCATCGAAAATCCCTGCTTTAACCTGAACACCACGCATTTTCACCACAAAAATCCTCCGTTTAACAGAAAGTCATGCATTTTCGCTGGAAAACCCCCCTTTTAACCAAAACTCACACATTTTCTCTTCAACAATCCCCCATTTATCCTGGAAATTACACATTTTCTCTTGGAAAATCCCCCATTTAACGTGAAAATCACGCCTTTTCCCTTGGAAAGTCCCCCATTTAACCCCAAAATCACAAATTTTCCCTTGGAAAATCCCCCATTTAACCCGAAAATCATGCATTCGCTCTACAAAAATCCCACGTTTATCTCAAACAACACGCATTTTCTCTTCCGAAATCCCCCATTTAACCTGAAAATCATGCATTTTCTCTTCAACTACACCAAATTTTACCTGAGAATCATGGTTTTTTTTTTTTGCAGAAATCCCCCGTTTAACCCGAAAATCACGCATGTTCTCTGCCAAAATCCCTCATTTAAACAAAAATCAAGCATTGTCTCTGCAAGAAATCCCTCATTTAAATGAAAATCAAGCATTTTCTCTGCAAAAATACACAATTTAACCCAGGAATGATGCATTTTCTTTGCAGAAATCACCCAATTAACCAAAAATCACGCATTTTCTCTCCAAAAATCTCCCATGTAACCTGAAAATCACGCATTATCTCGACGAAAATCACACATTTAATGCAAACATCAGGCATTTTCTCTTAGAGATTCCGTGATTTAACTGAAAATCACACATTTTCTCTTCAAAAATCCCCTATTTAACCCAAAAATCACGCCTTGTTTTTTTTTTTTTTTTTTTTTTTGCAAATATCCCCCACTTAACACAAAAATCATGCCTTTTCTCTATGAAAATCCCCCATCTAAAAAGAAATTCATGCATTTTCGTTTGGAAAATCCCCCATTTAAGTGAAAATCACGCATTTTGGCTTCGAAAACCCCCAATTCAACCTGAAACGAAGCATTTCCTCTTCGAAAATCCCCCATTTAACCCGAAAATCATGCATTTTCTCTTCAAAAATACCCCATTCAAACAAAAATCACACATCTTCTCTTTGAGAATCCCTGATTTAAACTGAAAATCACGCATATTCTCTTCAAAAATAGCTGTTTAAACCAAAAATTACGCGTTTTCTCTTCAAAAATCCCCCCTTAACCCCAAAACCATGCATTGTCTCTTCAACAATCCCCCATTTAACCCCAAAATCACCCATTTTCTCTTGCAAAATCCCCCATTAACTCAAAAATCACACATTTTCTCTTGGAAAATCCCCCATTTACCCCCAAATCATGCTTTATCTCTTCAAAAATACCCCTTTATCCCCAAAATCACACATTTTCTCTCGGAAAATCCCCCATTTAACGTGAAAATCACACTTTTGCTCTCCAAAAATCCCCCATTTGACCCCAAAATCAAACATGTTTGCTACAAGAATCCCCCATGTATCCAAAAAATCACGCATGTCCTCTACAAAAATCTCACATGTAAACGAAAATCATGCATTTTCTCTTCGAGAATCCCCCATTTAACCCGAAAATCACACATTTTCCCTTCAAAAATACCCCACTTAAACAAAAATAACGCTTTTTCTCTTTGAGAATCCCTCTTTTAAACCCAAAATCATGCATATTCTCTACAAAAATAGCAGTTTAAACCCCAAAATCACCCATTTTCTCTTCGAGAATCCCCCATTTACCCCGAAAATCACACATTTTCCCTTCAAGAATCCCCATTTAATCTGAAAATCACGCATTTTCTCTTCAAAAATCCCCCATTTAACCAGAAAAAAAAGGCTATTTCTCTTTGGAAATCCCCCATGTAACCCGACAATGATGCATTTTCTCTTCAAGAATCCCTGATCTAACCTGAAAATCACGCATTTTCACTTCAAAAATACATAATTTATCAAAAATCACAAGTTTTCTCTTAAAAACAAACAAACAAACAAACAAACAAGCACATTTAACCCCCAAATCATGTATTTTCTCATCGAAAATCCCTGCTTTAACCTGAACACCACGCATTTTCACCACAAAAATCCTCCGTTTAACAGAAAGTCATGCATTTTCGCTGGAAAACCCCCCTTTTAACCAAAACTCACACATTTTCTCTTCAACAATCCCCCATTTATCCTGGAAATTACACATTTTCTCTTGGAAAATCCCCCATTTAACGTGAAAATCACGCCTTTTCCCTTGGAAAGTCCCCCATTTAACCCCAAAATCACAAATTTTCCCTTGGAAAATCCCCCATTTAACCCGAAAATCATGCATTCGCTCTACAAAAATCCCACGTTTATCTCAAACAACACGCATTTTCTCTTCCGAAATCCCCCATTTAACCTGAAAATCATGCATTTTCTCTTCAACTACACCAAATTTTACCTGAGAATCATGGTTTTTTTTTTTTTGCAGAAATCCCCCGTTTAACCCGAAAATCACGCATGTTCTCTGCCAAAATCCCTCATTTAAACAAAAATCAAGCATTGTCTCTGCAAGAAATCCCTCATTTAAATGAAAATCAAGCATTTTCTCTGCAAAAATACACAATTTAACCCAGGAATGATGCATTTTCTTTGCAGAAATCACCCAATTAACCAAAAATCACGCATTTTCTCTCCAAAAATCTCCCATGTAACCTGAAAATCACGCATTATCTCGACGAAAATCACACATTTAATGCAAACATCAGGCATTTTCTCTTAGAGATTCCGTGATTTAACTGAAAATCACACATTTTCTCTTCAAAAATCCCCTATTTAACCCAAAAATCACGCCTTGTTTTTTTTTTTTTTTTTTTTTGCAAATATCCCCCACTTAACACAAAAATCATGCCTTTTCTCTATGAAAATCCCCCATCTAAAAAGAAATTCATGCATTTTCGTTTGGAAAATCCCCCATTTAAGTGAAAATCACGCATTTTGGCTTCGAAAACCCCCAATTCAACCTGAAACGAAGCATTTCCTCTTCGAAAATCCCCCATTTAACCCGAAAATCATGCATTTTCTCTTCAAAAATACCCCATTCAAACAAAAATCACACATCTTCTCTTTGAGAATCCCTGATTTAAACTGAAAATCACGCATATTCTCTTCAAAAATAGCTGTTTAAACCAAAAATTACGCGTTTTCTCTTCAAAAATCCCCCCTTAACCCCAAAACCATGCATTGTCTCTTCAACAATCCCCCATTTAACCCCAAAATCACCCATTTTCTCTTGCAAAATCCCCCATTAACTCAAAAATCACACATTTTCTCTTGGAAAATCCCCCATTTACCCCCAAATCATGCTTTATCTCTTCAAAAATACCCCTTTATCCCCAAAATCACACATTTTCTCTCGGAAAATCCCCCATTTAACGTGAAAATCACACTTTTGCTCTCCAAAAATCCCCCATTTGACCCCAAAATCAAACATGTTTGCTACAAGAATCCCCCATGTATCCAAAAAATCACGCATGTCCTCTACAAAAATCTCACATGTAAACGAAAATCATGCATTTTCTCTTCGAGAATCCCCCATTTAACCCGAAAATCACACATTTTCCCTTCAAAAATACCCCACTTAAACAAAAATAACGCTTTTTCTCTTTGAGAATCCCTCTTTTAAACCCAAAATCATGCATATTCTCTACAAAAATAGCAGTTTAAACCCCAAAATCACCCATTTTCTCTTCGAGAATCCCCCATTTACCCCGAAAATCACACATTTTCCCTTCAAGAATCCCCATTTAATCTGAAAATCACGCATTTTCTCTTCAAAAATCCCCCATTTAACCAGAAAAAAAAGGCTATTTCTCTTTGGAAATCCCCCATGTAACCCGACAATGATGCATTTTCTCTTCAAGAATCCCTGATCTAACCTGAAAATCACGCATTTTCACTTCAAAAATACATAATTTATCAAAAATCACAAGTTTTCTCTTAAAAACAAACAAACACAAACAAACAAACAAACAAGCACATTTAACCCCCAAATCATGTATTTTCTCATCGAAAATCCCTGCTTTAACCTGAACACCACGC
This sequence comes from Gallus gallus, assembly GCF_016699485.2. NCBI lineage: Eukaryota > Metazoa > Chordata > Aves > Galliformes > Phasianidae > Gallus > Gallus gallus. Next base: position 57,004 of record NW_024096028.1, read on the forward strand.
ATTTTCACCACAAAAATCCTCCGTTTAACAGAAAGTCATGCATTTTCGCTGGAAAACCCCCCTTTTAACCAAAACTCACACATTTTCTCTTCAACAATCCCCCATTTATCCTGGAAATTACACATTTTCTCTTGGAAAATCCCCCATTTAACGTGAAAATCACGCCTTTTCCCTTGGAAAGTCCCCCATTTAACCCCAAAATCACAAATTTTCCCTTGGAAAATCCCCCATTTAACCCGAAAATCATGCATTCGCTCTACAAAAATCCCACGTTTATCTCAAACAACACGCATTTTCTCTTCCGAAATCCCCCATTTAACCTGAAAATCATGCATTTTCTCTTCAACTACACCAAATTTTACCTGAGAATCATGGTTTTTTTTTTTTGCAGAAATCCCCCGTTTAACCCGAAAATCACGCATGTTCTCTGCCAAAATCCCTCATTTAAACAAAAATCAAGCATTGTCTCTGCAAGAAATCCCTCATTTAAATGAAAATCAAGCATTTTCTCTGCAAAAATACACAATTTAACCCAGGAATGATGCATTTTCTTTGCAGAAATCACCCAATTAACCAAAAATCACGCATTTTCTCTCCAAAAATCTCCCATGTAACCTGAAAATCACGCATTATCTCGACGAAAATCACACATTTAATGCAAACATCAGGCATTTTCTCTTAGAGATTCCGTGATTTAACTGAAAATCACACATTTTCTCTTCAAAAATCCCCTATTTAACCCAAAAATCACGCCTTGTTTTTTTTTTTTTTTTTTTTTTTGCAAATATCCCCCACTTAACACAAAAATCATGCCTTTTCTCTATGAAAATCCCCCATCTAAAAAGAAATTCATGCATTTTCGTTTGGAAAATCCCCCATTTAAGTGAAAATCACGCATTTTGGCTTCGAAAACCCCCAATTCAACCTGAAACGAAGCATTTCCTCTTCGAAAATCCCCCATTTAACCCGAAAATCATGCATTTTCTCTTCAAAAATACCCCATTCAAACAAAAATCACACATCTTCTCTTTGAGAATCCCTGATTTAAACTGAAAATCACGCATATTCTCTTCAAAAATAGCTGTTTAAACCAAAAATTACGCGTTTTCTCTTCAAAAATCCCCCCTTAACCCCAAAACCATGCATTGTCTCTTCAACAATCCCCCATTTAACCCCAAAATCACCCATTTTCTCTTGCAAAATCCCCCATTAACTCAAAAATCACACATTTTCTCTTGGAAAATCCCCCATTTACCCCCAAATCATGCTTTATCTCTTCAAAAATACCCCTTTATCCCCAAAATCACACATTTTCTCTCGGAAAATCCCCCATTTAACGTGAAAATCACACTTTTGCTCTCCAAAAATCCCCCATTTGACCCCAAAATCAAACATGTTTGCTACAAGAATCCCCCATGTATCCAAAAAATCACGCATGTCCTCTACAAAAATCTCACATGTAAACGAAAATCATGCATTTTCTCTTCGAGAATCCCCCATTTAACCCGAAAATCACACATTTTCCCTTCAAAAATACCCCACTTAAACAAAAATAACGCTTTTTCTCTTTGAGAATCCCTCTTTTAAACCCAAAATCATGCATATTCTCTACAAAAATAGCAGTTTAAACCCCAAAATCACCCATTTTCTCTTCGAGAATCCCCCATTTACCCCGAAAATCACACATTTTCCCTTCAAGAATCCCCATTTAATCTGAAAATCACGCATTTTCTCTTCAAAAATCCCCCATTTAACCAGAAAAAAAAGGCTATTTCTCTTTGGAAATCCCCCATGTAACCCGACAATGATGCATTTTCTCTTCAAGAATCCCTGATCTAACCTGAAAATCACGCATTTTCACTTCAAAAATACATAATTTATCAAAAATCACAAGTTTTCTCTTAAAAACAAACAAACAAACAAACAAACAAACAAGCACATTTAACCCCCAAATCATGTATTTTCTCATCGAAAATCCCTGCTTTAACCTGAACACCACGCATTTTCACCACAAAAATCCTCCGTTTAACAGAAAGTCATGCATTTTCGCTGGAAAACCCCCCTTTTAACCAAAACTCACACATTTTCTCTTCAACAATCCCCCATTTATCCTGGAAATTACACATTTTCTCTTGGAAAATCCCCCATTTAACGTGAAAATCACGCCTTTTCCCTTGGAAAGTCCCCCATTTAACCCCAAAATCACAAATTTTCCCTTGGAAAATCCCCCATTTAACCCGAAAATCATGCATTCGCTCTACAAAAATCCCACGTTTATCTCAAACAACACGCATTTTCTCTTCCGAAATCCCCCATTTAACCTGAAAATCATGCATTTTCTCTTCAACTACACCAAATTTTACCTGAGAATCATGGTTTTTTTTTTTTGCAGAAATCCCCCGTTTAACCCGAAAATCACGCATGTTCTCTGCCAAAATCCCTCATTTAAACAAAAATCAAGCATTGTCTCTGCAAGAAATCCCTCATTTAAATGAAAATCAAGCATTTTCTCTGCAAAAATACACAATTTAACCCAGGAATGATGCATTTTCTTTGCAGAAATCACCCAATTAACCAAAAATCACGCATTTTCTCTCCAAAAATCTCCCATGTAACCTGAAAATCACGCATTATCTCGACGAAAATCACACATTTAATGCAAACATCAGGCATTTTCTCTTAGAGATTCCGTGATTTAACTGAAAATCACACATTTTCTCTTCAAAAATCCCCTATTTAACCCAAAAATCACGCCTTGTTTTTTTTTTTTTTTTTTTTTTTTGCAAATATCCCCCACTTAACACAAAAATCATGCCTTTTCTCTATGAAAATCCCCCATCTAAAAAGAAATTCATGCATTTTCGTTTGGAAAATCCCCCATTTAAGTGAAAATCACGCATTTTGGCTTCGAAAACCCCCAATTCAACCTGAAACGAAGCATTTCCTCTTCGAAAATCCCCCATTTAACCCGAAAATCATGCATTTTCTCTTCAAAAATACCCCATTCAAACAAAAATCACACATCTTCTCTTTGAGAATCCCTGATTTAAACTGAAAATCACGCATATTCTCTTCAAAAATAGCTGTTTAAACCAAAAATTACGCGTTTTCTCTTCAAAAATCCCCCCTTAACCCCAAAACCATGCATTGTCTCTTCAACAATCCCCCATTTAACCCCAAAATCACCCATTTTCTCTTGCAAAATCCCCCATTAACTCAAAAATCACACATTTTCTCTTGGAAAATCCCCCATTTACCCCCAAATCATGCTTTATCTCTTCAAAAATACCCCTTTATCCCCAAAATCACACATTTTCTCTCGGAAAATCCCCCATTTAACGTGAAAATCACACTTTTGCTCTCCAAAAATCCCCCATTTGACCCCAAAATCAAACATGTTTGCTACAAGAATCCCCCATGTATCCAAAAAATCACGCATGTCCTCTACAAAAATCTCACATGTAAACGAAAATCATGCATTTTCTCTTCGAGAATCCCCCATTTAACCCGAAAATCACACATTTTCCCTTCAAAAATACCCCACTTAAACAAAAATAACGCTTTTTCTCTTTGAGAATCCCTCTTTTAAACCCAAAATCATGCATATTCTCTACAAAAATAGCAGTTTAAACCCCAAAATCACCCATTTTCTCTTCGAGAATCCCCCATTTACCCCGAAAATCACACATTTTCCCTTCAAGAATCCCCATTTAATCTGAAAATCACGCATTTTCTCTTCAAAAATCCCCCATTTAACCAGAAAAAAAAGGCTATTTCTCTTTGGAAATCCCCCATGTAACCCGACAATGATGCATTTTCTCTTCAAGAATCCCTGATCTAACCTGAAAATCACGCATTTTCACTTCAAAAATACATAATTTATCAAAAATCACAAGTTTTCTCTTAAAAACAAACAAACAAACAAACAAACAAGCACATTTAACCCCCAAATCATGTATTTTCTCATCGAAAATCCCTGCTTTAACCTGAACACCACGCATTTTCACCACAAAAATCCTCCGTTTAACAGAAAGTCATGCATTTTCGCTGGAAAACCCCCCTTTTAACCAAAACTCACACATTTTCTCTTCAACAATCCCCCATTTAACCTGGAAATTACACATTTTCTCTTGGAAAATCCCCCATTTAACGTGAAAATCACGCCTTTTCCCTTGGAAAGTCCCCCATTTAACCCCAAAATCACAAATTTTCCCTTGGAAAATCCCCCATTTAACCCGAAAATCATGCATTCGCTCTACAAAAATCCCACGTTTATCTCAAACAACACGCATTTTCTCTTCCGAAATCCCCCATTTAACCTGAAAATCATGCATTTTCTCTTCAACTACACCAAATTTTACCTGAGAATCATGGTTTTTTTTTTTTGCAGAAATCCCCCGTTTAACCCGAAAATCACGCATGTTCTCTGCCAAAATCCCTCATTTAAACAAAAATCAAGCATTGTCTCTGCAAGAAATCCCTCATTTAAATGAAAATCAAGCATTTTCTCTGCAAAAATACACAATTTAACCCAGGAATGATGCATTTTCTTTGCAGAAATCACCCAATTAACCAAAAATCACGCATTTTCTCTCCAAAAATCTCCCATGTAACCTGAAAATCACGCATTATCTCGACGAAAATCACACATTTAATGCAAACATCAGGCATTTTCTCTTAGAGATTCCGTGATTTAACTGAAAATCACACATTTTCTCTTCAAAAATCCCCTATTTAACCCAAAAATCACGCCTTGTTTTTTTTTTTTTTTTTTTTTTTGCAAATATCCCCCACTTAACACAAAAATCATGCCTTTTCTCTATGAAAATCCCCCATCTAAAAAGAAATTCATGCATTTTCGTTTGGAAAATCCCCCATTTAAGTGAAAATCACGCATTTTGGCTTCGAAAACCCCCAATTCAACCTGAAACGAAGCATTTCCTCTTCGAAAATCCCCCATTTAACCCGAAAATCATGCATTTTCTCTTCAAAAATACCCCATTCAAACAAAAATCACACATCTTCTCTTTGAGAATCCCTGATTTAAACTGAAAATCACGCATATTCTCTTCAAAAATAGCTGTTTAAACCAAAAATTACGCGTTTTCTCTTCAAAAATCCCCCCTTAACCCCAAAACCATGCATTGTCTCTTCAACAATCCCCCATTTAACCCCAAAATCACCCATTTTCTCTTGCAAAATCCCCCATTAACTCAAAAATCACACATTTTCTCTTGGAAAATCCCCCATTTACCCCCAAATCATGCTTTATCTCTTCAAAAATACCCCTTTATCCCCAAAATCACACATTTTCTCTCGGAAAATCCCCCATTTAACGTGAAAATCACACTTTTGCTCTCCAAAAATCCCCCATTTGACCCCAAAATCAAACATGTTTGCTACAAGAATCCCCCATGTATCCAAAAAATCACGCATGTCCTCTACAAAAATCTCACATGTAAACGAAAATCATGCATTTTCTCTTCGAGAATCCCCCATTTAACCCGAAAATCACACATTTTCCCTTCAAAAATACCCCACTTAAACAAAAATAACGCTTTTTCTCTTTGAGAATCCCTCTTTTAAACCCAAAATCATGCATATTCTCTACAAAAATAGCAGTTTAAACCCCAAAATCACCCATTTTCTCTTCGAGAATCCCCCATTTACCCCGAAAATCACACATTTTCCCTTCAAGAATCCCCATTTAATCTGAAAATCACGCATTTTCTCTTCAAAAATCCCCCATTTAACCAGAAAAAAAAGGCTATTTCTCTTTGGAAATCCCCCATGTAACCCGACAATGATGCATTTTCTCTTCAAGAATCCCTGATCTAACCTGAAAATCACGCATTTTCACTTCAAAAATACATAATTTATCAAAAATCACAAGTTTTCTCTTAAAAACAAACAACAAACAAACAAACAAACAAGCACATTTAACCCCCAAATCATGTATTTTCTCATCGAAAATCCCTGCTTTAACCTGAACACCACGCATTTTCACCACAAAAATCCTCCGTTTAACAGAAAGTCATGCATTTTCGCTGGAAAACCCCCCTTTTAACCAAAACTCACACATTTTCTCTTCAACAATCCCCCATTTATCCTGGAAATTACACATTTTCTCTTGGAAAATCCCCCATTTAACGTGAAAATCACGCCTTTTCCCTTGGAAAGTCCCCCATTTAACCCCAAAATCACAAATTTTCCCTTGGAAAATCCCCCATTTAACCCGAAAATCATGCATTCGCTCTACAAAAATCCCACGTTTATCTCAAACAACACGCATTTTCTCTTCCGAAATCCCCCATTTAACCTGAAAATCATGCATTTTCTCTTCAACTACACCAAATTTTACCTGAGAATCATGGTTTTTTTTTTTTGCAGAAATCCCCCGTTTAACCCGAAAATCACGCATGTTCTCTGCCAAAATCCCTCATTTAAACAAAAATCAAGCATTGTCTCTGCAAGAAATCCCTCATTTAAATGAAAATCAAGCATTTTCTCTGCAAAAATACACAATTTAACCCAGGAATGATGCATTTTCTTTGCAGAAATCACCCAATTAACCAAAAATCACGCATTTTCTCTCCAAAAATCTCCCATGTAACCTGAAAATCACGCATTATCTCGACGAAAATCACACATTTAATGCAAACATCAGGCATTTTCTCTTAGAGATTCCGTGATTTAACTGAAAATCACACATTTTCTCTTCAAAAATCCCCTATTTAACCCAAAAATCACGCCTTGTTTTTTTTTTTTTTTTTTTTTTTGCAAATATCCCCCACTTAACACAAAAATCATGCCTTTTCTCTATGAAAATCCCCCATCTAAAAAGAAATTCATGCATTTTCGTTTGGAAAATCCCCCATTTAAGTGAAAATCACGCATTTTGGCTTCGAAAACCCCCAATTCAACCTGAAACGAAGCATTTCCTCTTCGAAAATCCCCCATTTAACCCGAAAATCATGCATTTTCTCTTCAAAAATACCCCATTCAAACAAAAATCACACATCTTCTCTTTGAGAATCCCTGATTTAAACTGAAAATCACGCATATTCTCTTCAAAAATAGCTGTTTAAACCAAAAATTACGCGTTTTCTCTTCAAAAATCCCCCCTTAACCCCAAAACCATGCATTGTCTCTTCAACAATCCCCCATTTAACCCCAAAATCACCCATTTTCTCTTGCAAAATCCCCCATTAACTCAAAAATCACACATTTTCTCTTGGAAAATCCCCCATTTACCCCCAAATCATGCTTTATCTCTTCAAAAATACCCCTTTATCCCCAAAATCACACATTTTCTCTCGGAAAATCCCCCATTTAACGTGAAAATCACACTTTTGCTCTCCAAAAATCCCCCATTTGACCCCAAAATCAAACATGTTTGCTACAAGAATCCCCCATGTATCCAAAAAATCACGCATGTCCTCTACAAAAATCTCACATGTAAACGAAAATCATGCATTTTCTCTTCGAGAATCCCCCATTTAACCCGAAAATCACACATTTTCCCTTCAAAAATACCCCACTTAAACAAAAATAACGCTTTTTCTCTTTGAGAATCCCTCTTTTAAACCCAAAATCATGCATATTCTCTACAAAAATAGCAGTTTAAACCCAAAATCACCCATTTTCTCTTCGAGAATCCCCCATTTACCCCGAAAATCACACATTTTCCCTTCAAGAATCCCCATTTAATCTGAAAATCACGCATTTTCTCTTCAAAAATCCCCCATTTAACCAGAAAAAAAAGGCTATTTCTCTTTGGAAATCCCCCATGTAACCCGACAATGATGCATTTTCTCTTCAAGAATCCCTGATCTAACCTGAAAATCACGCATTTTCACTTCAAAAATACATAATTTATCAAAAATCACAAGTTTTCTCTTAAAAACAAACAAACAAACAAACAAAACAAGCACATTTAACCCCCAAATCATGTATTTTCTCATCGAAAATCCCTGCTTTAACCTGAACACCACGCATTTTCACCACAAAAATCCTCCGTTTAACAGAAAGTCATGCATTTTCGCTGGAAAACCCCCCTTTTAACCAAAACTCACACATTTTCTCTTCAACAATCCCCCATTTAACCTGGAAATTACACATTTTCTCTTGGAAAATCCCCCATTTAACGTGAAAATCACGCCTTTTCCCTTGGAAAGTCCCCCATTTAACCCCAAAATCACAAATTTTCCCTTGGAAAATCCCCCATTTAACCCGAAAATCATGCATTCGCTCTACAAAAATCCCACGTTTATCTCAAACAACACGCATTTTCTCTTCCGAAATCCCCCATTTAACCTGAAAATCATGCATTTTCTCTTCAACTACACCAAATTTTACCTGAGAATCATGGTTTTTTTTTTTTTGCAGAAATCCCCCGTTTAACCCGAAAATCACGCATGTTCTCTGCCAAAATCCCTCATTTAAACAAAAATCAAGCATTGTCTCTGCAAGAAATCCCTCATTTAAATGAAAATCAAGCATTTTCTCTGCAAAAATACACAATTTAACCCAGGAATGATGCATTTTCTTTGCAGAAATCACCCAATTAACCAAAAATCACGCATTTTCTCTCCAAAAATCTCCCATGTAACCTGAAAATCACGCATTATCTCGACGAAAATCACACATTTAATGCAAACATCAGGCATTTTCTCTTAGAGATTCCGTGATTTAACTGAAAATCACACATTTTCTCTTCAAAAATCCCCTATTTAACCCAAAAATCACGCCTTGTTTTTTTTTTTTTTTTTTTTTGCAAATATCCCCCACTTAACACAAAAATCATGCCTTTTCTCTATGAAAATCCCCCATCTAAAAAGAAATTCATGCATTTTCGTTTGGAAAATCCCCCATTTAAGTGAAAATCACGCATTTTGGCTTCGAAAACCCCCAATTCAACCTGAAACGAAGCATTTCCTCTTCGAAAATCCCCCATTTAACCCGAAAATCATGCATTTTCTCTTCAAAAATACCCCATTCAAACAAAAATCACACATCTTCTCTTTGAGAATCCCTGATTTAAACTGAAAATCACGCATATTCTCTTCAAAAATAGCTGTTTAAACCAAAAATTACGCGTTTTCTCTTCAAAAATCCCCCCTTAACCCCAAAACCATGCATTGTCTCTTCAACAATCCCCCATTTAACCCAAAATCACCCATTTTCTCTTGCAAAATCCCCATTAACTCAAAAATCACACATTTTCTCTTGGAAAATCCCCCATTTACCCCAAATCATGCTTTATCTCTTCAAAAATACCCCTTTATCCCCAAAATCACACATTTTCTCTCGGAAAATCCCCCATTTAACGTGAAAATCACACTTTTGCTCTCCAAAAATCCCCCATTTGACCCAAAATCAAACATGTTTGCTACAAGAATCCCCCATGTATCCAAAAAATCACGCATGTCCTCTACAAAAATCTCACATGTAAACGAAAATCATGCATTTTCTCTTCGAGAATCCCCCATTTAACCCGAAAATCACACATTTTCCCTTCAAAAATACCCCACTTAAACAAAAATAACGCTTTTTCTCTTTGAGAATCCCTCTTTTAAACCCAAAATCATGCATATTCTCTACAAAAATAGCAGTTTAAACCCAAAATCACCCATTTTCTCTTCGAGAATCCCCCATTTACCCCGAAAATCACACATTTTCCCTTCAAGAATCCCCATTTAATCTGAAAATCACGCATTTCTCTTCAAAAATCCCCCATTTAACCAGAAAAAAAAGGCTATTTCTCTTTGGAAATCCCCCATGTAACCCGACAATGATGCATTTTCTCTTCAAGAATCCCTGATCTAACCTGAAAATCACGCATTTTCACTTCAAAAATACATAATTTATCAAAAATCACAAGTTTTCTCTTAAAAACAAACAAACAAACAAACAAAACAAGCACATTTAACCCCCAAATCATGTATTTTCTCATCGAAAATCCCTGCTTTAACCTGAACACCACGCATTTTCACCACAAAAATCCTCCGTTTAACAGAAAGTCATGCATTTTCGCTGGAAAACCCCCTTTTAACCAAAACTCACACATTTTCTCTTCAACAATCCCCCATTTACCTGGAAATTACACATTTTCTCTTGGAAAATCCCCCATTTAACGTGAAAATCACGCCTTTTCCCTTGGAAAGTCCCCCATTTAACCCCAAAATCACAAATTTTCCCTTGGAAAATCCCCCATTTAACCCGAAAATCATGCATTCGCTCTACAAAAATCCCACGTTTATCTCAAACAACACGCATTTTCTCTTCCGAAATCCCCCATTTAACCTGAAAATCATGCATTTTCTCTTCAACTACACCAAATTTTACCTGAGAATCATGGTTTTTTTTTTTTGCAGAAATCCCCCGTTTAACCCGAAAATCACGCATGTTCTCTGCCAAAATCCCTCATTTAAACAAAAATCAAGCATTGTCTCTGCAAGAAATCCCTCATTTAAATGAAAATCAAGCATTTTCTCTGCAAAAATACACAATTTAACCCAAGAATGATGCATTTTCTTTGCAGAAATCACCCAATTAACCAAAAATCACGCATTTTCTCTCCAAAAATCTCCCATGTAACCTGAAAATCACGCATTATCTCGACGAAAATCACACATTTAATGCAAACATCAGGCATTTTCTCTTAGAGATTCCGTGATTTAACTGAAAATCACACATTTTCTCTTCAAAAATCCCCTATTTAACCCAAAAATCACGCCTTGTTTTTTTTTTTTTTTTTTTTTTGCAAATATCCCCCACTTAACACAAAAATCATGCCTTTTCTCTATGAAAATCCCCCATCTAAAAAGAAATTCATGCATTTTCGTTTGGAAAATCCCCCATTTAAGTGAAAATCACGCATTTTGGCTTCGAAAACCCCCAATTCAACCTGAAACGAAGCATTTCCTCTTCGAAAATCCCCCATTTAACCCGAAAATCATGCATTTTCTCTTCAAAAATACCCCATTCAAACAAAAATCACACATCTTCTCTTTGAGAATCCCTGATTTAAACTGAAAATCACGCATATTCTCTTCAAAAATAGCTGTTTAAACCAAAAATTACGCGTTTTCTCTTCAAAAATCCCCCCTTAACCCCAAAACCATGCATTGTCTCTTCAACAATCCCCCATTTAACCCCAAAATCACCCATTTTCTCTTGCAAAATCCCCCATTAACTCAAAAATCACACATTTTCTCTTGGAAAATCCCCCATTTACCCCCAAATCATGCTTTATCTCTTCAAAAATACCCCTTTATCCCCAAAATCACACATTTTCTCTCGGAAAATCCCCCATTTAACGTGAAAATCACACTTTTGCTCTCCAAAAATCCCCCATTTGACCCCAAAATCAAACATGTTTGCTACAAGAATCCCCCATGTATCCAAAAAATCACGCATGTCCTCTACAAAAATCTCACATGTAAACGAAAATCATGCATTTTCTCTTCGAGAATCCCCCATTTAACCCGAAAATCACACATTTTCCCTTCAAAAATACCCCACTTAAACAAAAATAACGCTTTTTCTCTTTGAGAATCCCTCTTTTAAACCCAAAATCATGCATATTCTCTACAAAAATAGCAGTTTAAACCCCAAAATCACCCATTTTCTCTTCGAGAATCCCCCATTTACCCCGAAAATCACACATTTTCCCTTCAAGAATCCCCATTTAATCTGAAAATCACGCATTTTCTCTTCAAAAATCCCCCATTTAACCAGAAAAAAAAGGCTATTTCTCTTTGGAAATCCCCCATGTAACCCGACAATGATGCATTTTCTCTTCAAGAATCCCTGATCTAACCTGAAAATCACGCATTTTCACTTCAAAAATACATAATTTATCAAAAATCACAAGTTTTCTCTTAAAAACAAACAAACAAACAAACAAACAAACAAACAAGCACATTTAACCCCAAATCATGTATTTTCTCATCGAAAATCCCTGCTTTAACCTGAACACCACGCATTTTCACCACAAAAATCCTCCGTTTAACAGAAAGTCATGCATTTTCGCTGGAAAACCCCCCTTTTAACCAAAACTCACACATTTTCTCTTCAACAATCCCCATTTAACCTGGAAATTACACATTTTCTCTTGGAAAATCCCCCATTTAACGTGAAAATCACGCCTTTTCCCTTGGAAAGTCCCCCATTTAACCCCAAAATCACAAATTTTCCCTTGGAAAATCCCCCATTTAACCCGAAAATCATGCATTCGCTCTACAAAAATCCCACGTTTATCTCAAACAACACGCATTTTCTCTTCCGAAATCCCCCATTTAACCTGAAAATCATGCATTTTCTCTTCAACTACACCAAATTTTACCTGAGAATCATGGTTTTTTTTTTTTGCAGAAATCCCCCGTTTAACCCGAAAATCACGCATGTTCTCTGCCAAAATCCCTCATTTAAACAAAAATCAAGCATTGTCTCTGCAAGAAATCCCTCATTTAAATGAAAATCAAGCATTTTCTCTGCAAAAATACACAATTTAACCCAGGAATGATGCATTTTCTTTGCAGAAATCACCCAATTAACCAAAAATCACGCATTTTCTCTCCAAAAATCTCCCATGTAACCTGAAAATCACGCATTATCTCGACGAAAATCACACATTTAATGCAAACATCAGGCATTTTCTCTTAGAGATTCCGTGATTTAACTGAAAATCACACATTTTCTCTTCAAAAATCCCCTATTTAACCCAAAAATCACGCCTTGTTTTTTTTTTTTTTTTTTTTTTTTGCAAATATCCCCCACTTAACACAAAAATCATGCCTTTTCTCTATGAAAATCCCCCATCTAAAAAGAAATTCATGCATTTTCGTTTGGAAAATCCCCCATTTAAGTGAAAATCACGCATTTTGGCTTCGAAAACCCCCAATTCAACCTGAAACGAAGCATTTCCTCTTCGAAAATCCCCCATTTAACCCGAAAATCATGCATTTTCTCTTCAAAAATACCCCATTCAAACAAAAATCACACATCTTCTCTTTGAGAATCCCTGATTTAAACTGAAAATCACGCATATTCTCTTCAAAAATAGCTGTTTAAACCAAAAATTACGCGTTTTCTCTTCAAAAATCCCCCCTTAACCCCAAAACCATGCATTGTCTCTTCAACAATCCCCCATTTAACCCCAAAATCACCCATTTTCTCTTGCAAAATCCCCCATTAACTCAAAAATCACACATTTTCTCTTGGAAAATCCCCCATTTACCCCAAATCATGCTTTATCTCTTCAAAAATACCCCTTTATCCCCAAAATCACACATTTTCTCTCGGAAAATCCCCCATTTAACGTGAAAATCACACTTTTGCTCTCCAAAAATCCCCCATTTGACCCCAAAATCAAACATGTTTGCTACAAGAATCCCCCATGTATCCAAAAAATCACGCATGTCCTCTACAAAAATCTCACATGTAAACGAAAATCATGCATTTTCTCTTCGAGAATCCCCCATTTAACCCGAAAATCACACATTTTCCCTTCAAAAATACCCCACTTAAACAAAAATAACGCTTTTTCTCTTTGAGAATCCCTCTTTTAAACCCAAAATCATGCATATTCTCTACAAAAATAGCAGTTTAAACCCCAAAATCACCCATTTTCTCTTCGAGAATCCCCATTTACCCCGAAAATCACACATTTTCCCTTCAAGAATCCCCATTTAATCTGAAAATCACGCATTTTCTCTTCAAAAATCCCCCATTTAACCAGAAAAAAAAGGCTATTTCTCTTTGGAAATCCCCCATGTAACCCGACAATGATGCATTTTCTCTTCAAGAATCCCTGATCTAACCTGAAAATCACGCATTTTCACTTCAAAAATACATAATTTATCAAAAATCACAAGTTTTCTCTTAAAAACAAACAAACAACAAACAAACAAGCACATTTAACCCCCAAATCATGTATTTTCTCATCGAAAATCCCTGCTTTAACCTGAACACCACGCATTTTCACCACAAAAATCCTCCGTTTAACAGAAAGTCATGCATTTTCGCTGGAAAACCCCCCTTTTAACCAAAACTCACACATTTTCTCTTCAACAATCCCCCATTTATCCTGGAAATTACACATTTTCTCTTGGAAAATCCCCCATTTAACGTGAAAATCACGCCTTTTCCCTTGGAAAGTCCCCCATTTAACCCCAAAATCACAAATTTTCCCTTGGAAAATCCCCCATTTAACCCGAAAATCATGCATTCGCTCTACAAAAATCCCACGTTTATCTCAAACAACACGCATTTTCTCTTCCGAAATCCCCCATTTAACCTGAAAATCATGCATTTTCTCTTCAACTACACCAAATTTTACCTGAGAATCATGGTTTTTTTTTTTTTGCAGAAATCCCCCGTTTAACCCGAAAATCACGCATGTTCTCTGCCAAAATCCCTCATTTAAACAAAAATCAAGCATTGTCTCTGCAAGAAATCCCTCATTTAAATGAAAATCAAGCATTTTCTCTGCAAAAATACACAATTTAACCCAGGAATGATGCATTTTCTTTGCAGAAATCACCCAATTAACCAAAAATCACGCATTTTCTCTCCAAAAATCTCCCATGTAACCTGAAAATCACGCATTATCTCGACGAAAATCACACATTTAATGCAAACATCAGGCATTTTCTCTTAGAGATTCCGTGATTTAACTGAAAATCACACATTTTCTCTTCAAAAATCCCCTATTTAACCCAAAAATCACGCCTTGTTTTTTTTTTTTTTTTTTTTTTTTTGCAAATATCCCCCACTTAACACAAAAATCATGCCTTTTCTCTATGAAAATCCCCCATCTAAAAAGAAATTCATGCATTTTCGTTTGGAAAATCCCCCATTTAAGTGAAAATCACGCATTTTGGCTTCGAAAACCCCAATTCAACCTGAAACGAAGCATTTCCTCTTCGAAAATCCCCCATTTAACCCGAAAATCATGCATTTTCTCTTCAAAAATACCCCATTCAAACAAAAATCACACATCTTCTCTTTGAGAATCCCTGATTTAAACTGAAAATCACGCATATTCTCTTCAAAAATAGCTGTTTAAACCAAAAAATACGCGTTTTCTCTTCAAAAATCCCCCCTTAACCCCAAAACCATGCATTGTCTCTTCAACAATCCCCCATTTAACCCCAAAATCACCCATTTTCTCTTGCAAAATCCCCCATTAACTCAAAAATCACACATTTTCTCTTGGAAAATCCCCCATTTACCCCCAAATCATGCTTTATCTCTTCAAAAATACCCCTTTATCCCCAAAATCACACATTTTCTCTCGGAAAATCCCCCATTTAACGTGAAAATCACACTTTTGCTCTCCAAAAATCCCCCATTTGACCCCAAAATCAAACATGTTTGCTACAAGAATCCCCATGTATCCAAAAAATCACGCATGTCCTCTACAAAAATCTCACATGTAAACGAAAATCATGCATTTTCTCTTCGAGAATCCCCCATTTAACCCGAAAATCACACATTTTCCCTTCAAAAATACCCCACTTAAACAAAAATAACGCTTTTTCTCTTTGAGAATCCCTCTTTTAAACCCAAAATCATGCATATTCTCTACAAAAATAGCAGTTTAAACCCCAAAATCACCCATTTTCTCTTCGAGAATCCCCCATTTACCCCGAAAATCACACATTTTCCCTTCAAGAATCCCCATTTAATCTGAAAATCACGCATTTTCTCTTCAAAAATCCCCCATTTAACCAGAAAAAAAAGGCTATTTCTCTTTGGAAATCCCCCATGTAACCCGACAATGATGCATTTTCTCTTCAAGAATCCCTGATCTAACCTGAAAATCACGCATTTTCACTTCAAAAATACATAATTTATCAAAAATCACAAGTTTTCTCTTAAAAACAAACAAACAAACAAACAAACAAACAAACAAGCACATTTAACCCCCAAATCATGTATTTTCTCATCGAAAATCCCTGCTTTAACCTGAACACCACGCATTTTCACCACAAAAATCCTCCGTTTAACAGAAAGTCATGCATTTTCGCTGGAAAACCCCCCTTTTAACCAAAACTCACACATTTTCTCTTCAACAATCCCCCATTTAACCTGGAAATTACACATTTTCTCTTGGAAAATCCCCCATTTAACGTGAAAATCACGCCTTTTCCTTGGAAAGTCCCCCATTTAACCCCAAAATCACAAATTTTCCCTTGGAAAATCCCCCATTTAACCCGAAAATCATGCATTCGCTCTACAAAAATCCCACGTTTATCTCAAACAACACGCATTTTCTCTTCCGAAATCCCCCATTTAACCTGAAAATCATGCATTTTCTCTTCAACTACACCAAATTTTACCTGAGAATCATGGTTTTTTTTTTTTTGCAGAAATCCCCCGTTTAACCCGAAAATCACGCATGTTCTCTGCCAAAATCCCTCATTTAAACAAAAATCAAGCATTGTCTCTGCAAGAAATCCCTCATTTAAATGAAAATCAAGCATTTTCTCTGCAAAAATACACAATTTAACCCAGGAATGATGCATTTTCTTTGCAGAAATCACCCAATTAACCAAAAATCACGCATTTTCTCTCCAAAAATCTCCCATGTAACCTGAAAATCACGCATTATCTCGACGAAAATCACACATTTAATGCAAACATCAGGCATTTTCTCTTAGAGATTCCGTGATTTAACTGAAAATCACACATTTTCTCTTCAAAAATCCCCTATTTAACCCAAAAATCACGCCTTGTTTTTTTTTTTTTTTTTTTTTGCAAATATCCCCCACTTAACACAAAAATCATGCCTTTTCTCTATGAAAATCCCCCATCTAAAAAGAAATTCATGCATTTTCGTTTGGAAAATCCCCCATTTAAGTGAAAATCACGCATTTTGGCTTCGAAAACCCCCAATTCAACCTGAAACGAAGCATTTCCTCTTCGAAAATCCCCCATTTAACCCGAAAATCATGCATTTTCTCTTCAAAAATACCCCATTCAAACAAAAATCACACATCTTCTCTTTGAGAATCCCTGATTTAAACTGAAAATCACGCATATTCTCTTCAAAAATAGCTGTTTAAACCAAAAATTACGCGTTTTCTCTTCAAAAATCCCCCCTTAACCCCAAAACCATGCATTGTCTCTTCAACAATCCCCCATTTAACCCCAAAATCACCCATTTTCTCTTGCAAAATCCCCCATTAACTCAAAAATCACACATTTTCTCTTGGAAAATCCCCCATTTACCCCAAATCATGCTTTATCTCTTCAAAAATACCCCTTTATCCCCAAAATCACACATTTTCTCTCGGAAAATCCCCCATTTAACGTGAAAATCACACTTTTGCTCTCCAAAAATCCCCCATTTGACCCCAAAATCAAACATGTTTGCTACAAGAATCCCCCATGTATCCAAAAAATCACGCATGTCCTCTACAAAAATCTCACATGTAAACGAAAATCATGCATTTTCTCTTCGAGAATCCCCCATTTAACCCGAAAATCACACATTTTCCTTCAAAAATACCCCACTTAAACAAAAATAACGCTTTTTCTCTTTGAGAATCCCTCTTTTAAACCCAAAATCATGCATATTCTCTACAAAAATAGCAGTTTAAACCCAAAATCACCCATTTTCTCTTCGAGAATCCCCCATTTACCCGAAAATCACACATTTTCCCTTCAAGAATCCCCATTTAATCTGAAAATCACGCATTTTCTCTTCAAAAATCCCCCATTTAACCAGAAAAAAAAAGGCTATTTCTCTTTGGAAATCCCCCATGTAACCCGACAATGATGCATTTTCTCTTCAAGAATCCCTGATCTAACCTGAAAATCACGCATTTTCACTTCAAAAATACATAATTTATCAAAAATCACAAGTTTTCTCTTAAAAACAAACAAACAAACAAACAAACAAACAAGCACATTTAACCCCAAAATCATGTATTTTCTCATCGAAAATCCCTGCTTTTAACCTGAACACCACGCATTTTCACCACAAAAATCCTCCGTTTAACAGAAAGTCATGCATTTTTCGCTGGAAAACCCCCCTTTTAACCAAAACTCACACATTTTCTCTTCAACAATCCCCCATTTAACCTGGAAATTACACATTTTCTCTTGGAAAATCCCCATTTAACGTGAAAATCACGCCTTTTCCCTTGGAAAGTCCCCCATTTAACCCAAAATCACAAATTTTCCCTTGGAAAATCCCCCATTTAACCCGAAAATCATGCATTCGCTCTACAAAAATCCCACGTTTATCTCAAACAACACGCATTTTCTCTTCCGAAATCCCCCATTTAACCTGAAAATCATGCATTTTCTCTTCAACTACACCAAATTTTACCTGAGAATCATGGTTTTTTTTTTTTTGCAGAAATCCCCGTTTAACCGAAAATCACGCATGTTCTCTGCCAAAATCCCTCATTTAAACAAAAATCAAGCATTGTCTCTGCAAGAAATCCCTCATTTAAATGAAAATCAAGCATTTTCTCTGCAAAAATACACAATTTAACCCAGAATGATGCATTTTCTTTGCAGAAATCACCCAATTAACCAAAAATCACGCATTTTCTCTCCAAAATCTCCCATGTAACCTGAAAATCACGCATTATCTCGACGAAAATCACACATTTAATGCAAACATCAGGCATTTTCTCTTAGAGATTCCGTGATTTAACTGAAAATCACACATTTTCTCTTCAAAAATCCCCTATTTAACCCAAAAATCACGCCTTGTTTTTTTTTTTTTTTTTGCAAATATCCCCCACTTAACACAAAAATCATGCCTTTTCTCTATGAAAATCCCCCATCTAAAAAGAAATTCATGCATTTTCGTTTGGAAAATCCCCCATTTAAGTGAAAATCACGCATTTTGGCTTCGAAAACCCCAATTCAACCTGAAACGAAGCATTTCCTCTTCGAAAATCCCCCATTTAACCCGAAAATCATGCATTTTCTCTTCAAAAATACCCCATTCAAACAAAAATCACACATCTTCTCTTTGAGAATCCCTGATTTAAACTGAAAATCACGCATATTCTCTTCAAAAATAGCTGTTTAAACCAAAAATTACGCGTTTTCTCTTCAAAAATCCCCCCTTAACCCAAAAACCATGCATTGTCTCTTCAACAATCCCCCATTTAACCCCAAAATCACCCATTTTCTCTTGCAAAATCCCCCATTTAACTCAAAAATCACGCCTTTCTCTTGGAAAATCCCCCATTTACCCCCAAATCATGCTTTATCTCTTCAAAAATACCCCTTTATCCCCAAAATCACACATTTTCTCTCGGAAAATCCCCCATTTAACGTGAAAATCACACTTTTGCTCTCCAAAAATCCCCCATTTGACCCCAAAATCAAACATGTTTGCTACAAGAAATCCCCATGTATCCAAAAAATCACGCATGTCCTCTACAAAAATCTCACATGTAAACGAAAATCATGCATTTTCTCTTCGAGAATCCCCCATTTAACCCGAAAATCACACATTTTCCCTTCAAAAATACCCCACTTAAACAAAAATAACGCTTTTTCTCTTTGAGAATCCCTCTTTTAAACCCAAAATCATGCATATTCTCTACAAAAATAGCAGTTTAAACCCGAAAATCACCCATTTTCTCTTCGAGAATCCCCCATTTACCCGAAAATCACACATTTTCCTTCAAGAATCCCCATTTAATCTGAAAATCACGCATTTTCTCTTCAAAAATCCCCCATTAACCAGAAAAAAAAGGCTATTTCTCTTTGGAAATCCCCCATGTAACCCGACAATGATGCATTTTCTCTTCAAGAATCCCTGATCTAACCTGAAAATCACGCATTTTCACTTCAAAAATACATAATTTATCAAAAATCACAAGTTTTCTCTTAAAAACAAACAAACAAACAACACAAACAAACAAGCACATTTAACCCCCAAATCATGTATTTTCTCATCGAAAATCCCTGCTTTAACCTGAACACCACGCATTTTCACCACAAAAATCCTCCGTTTAACAGAAAGTCATGCATTTTCGCTGGAAAACCCCCCTTTTAACCAAAACTCACACATTTTCTCTTCAACAATCCCCCATTTAACCTGGAAATTACACATTTTCTCTTGGAAAATCCCCCATTTAACGTGAAAATCACGCCTTTTCCCTTGGAAAGTCCCCCATTTAACCCCAAAATCACAAATTTTCCCTTGGAAAATCCCCCATTTAACCCGAAAATCATGCATTCGCTCTACAAAAATCCCACGTTTATCTCAAACAACACGCATTTTCTCTTCCGAAATCCCCCATTTAACCTGAAAATCATGCATTTTCTCTTCAACTACACCAAATTTACCTGAGAATCATGGTTTTTTTTTTTTGCAGAAATCCCCCGTTTAACCCGAAAATCACGCATGTTCTCTGCCAAAATCCCTCATTTAAACAAAAATCAAGCATTGTCTCTGCAAGAAATCCCTCATTTAAATGAAAATCAAGCATTTTCTCTGCAAAAATACACAATTTAACCCAAGAATGATGCATTTTCTTTGCAGAAATCACCCAATTAACCAAAAATCACGCATTTTCTCTCCAAAATCTCCCATGTAACCTGAAAATCACGCATTATCTCGACGAAAATCACACATTTAATGCAAACATCAGGCATTTTCTCTTAGAGATTCCGTGATTTAACTGAAAATCACACATTTTCTCTTCAAAAATCCCCTATTTAACCCAAAAATCACGCCTTGTTTTTTTTTTTTTTTTTTTGCAAATATCCCCCACTTAACACAAAAATCATGCCTTTTCTCTATGAAAATCCCCCATCTAAAAAGAAATTCATGCATTTTCGTTTGGAAAATCCCCCATTTAAGTGAAAATCACGCATTTTGGCTTCGAAAACCCCCAATTCAACCTGAAACGAAGCATTTCCTCTTCGAAAATCCCCCATTTAACCCGAAAATCATGCATTTTCTCTTCAAAAATACCCCATTCAAACAAAAATCACACATCTTCTCTTTGAGAATCCCTGATTTAAACTGAAAATCACGCATATTCTCTTCAAAAATAGCTGTTTAAACCAAAAATTACGCGTTTTCTCTTCAAAAATCCCCCCTTAACCCCAAAACCATGCATTGTCTCTTCAACAATCCCCCATTTAACCCAAAATCACCCATTTTCTCTTGCAAAATCCCCATTTAACTCAAAAATCACACTTTTCTCTTGGAAAATCCCCATTTACCCCCAAATCATGCTTTATCTCTTCAAAAATACCCCTTTATCCCAAAATCACACATTTTCTCTCGGAAAATCCCCCATTTAACGTGAAAATCACACTTTTGCTCTCCAAAAATCCCCCATTTGACCCCAAAATCAAACATGTTTGCTACAAGAATCCCCCATGTATCCAAAAATCACGCATGTCCTCTACAAAAATCTCACATGTAAACGAAAATCATGCATTTTCTCTTCGAGAATCCCCCATTTAACCCGAAAATCACACATTTTCCCTTCAAAAATACCCCACTTAAACAAAAATAACGCTTTTTCTCTTTGAGAATCCCTCTTTTAAACCCAAAATCATGCATATTCTCTACAAAAATAGCAGTTTAAACCGAAAATCACCCATTTTCTCTTCGAGAATCCCCCATTTACCCCGAAAATCACACATTTTCCTTCAAGAATCCCCATTTAATCTGAAAATCACGCATTTTCTCTTCAAAAATCCCCCATTTAACCAGAAAAAAAAGGCTATTTCTCTTTGGAAATCCCCCATGTAACCCGACAATGATGCATTTTCTCTTCAAGAATCCCTGATCTAACCTGAAAATCACGCATTTTCACTTCAAAAATACATAATTTATCAAAAATCACAAGTTTTCTCTTAAAAACAAACAAACAAACAAAACAAACAAACAAACAAGCACATTTAACCCCCAAATCATGTATTTTCTCATCGAAAATCCCTGCTTTAACCTGAACACCACGCATTTTCACCACAAAAATCCTCCGTTTAACAGAAAGTCATGCATTTTCGCTGGAAAACCCCCCTTTTACCAAAACTCACACATTTTCTCTTCAACAATCCCCATTTAACCTGGAAATTACACATTTTCTCTTGGAAAATCCCCCATTTAACGTGAAAATCACGCCTTTTCCCTTGGAAAGTCCCCCATTTAACCCCAAAATCACAAATTTTCCCTTGGAAAATCCCCCATTTAACCCGAAAATCATGCATTCGCTCTACAAAAATCCCACGTTTATCTCAAACAACACGCATTTTCTCTTCCGAAATCCCCCATTTAACCTGAAAATCATGCATTTTCTCTTCAACTACACCAAATTTTACCTGAGAATCATGGTTTTTTTTTTTTTTGCAGAAATCCCCCGTTTAACCCGAAAATCACGCATGTTCTCTGCCAAAATCCCTCATTTAAACAAAAATCAAGCATTGTCTCTGCAAGAAATCCCTCATTTAAATGAAAATCAAGCATTTTCTCTGCAAAAATACACAATTTAACCCAAGAATGATGCATTTTCTTTGCAGAAATCACCCAATTAACCAAAAATCACGCATTTTCTCTCCAAAAATCTCCCATGTAACCTGAAAATCACGCATTATCTCGACGAAAATCACACATTTAATGCAAACATCAGGCATTTTCTCTTAGAGATTCCGTGATTTAACTGAAAATCACACATTTTCTCTTCAAAAATCCCCTATTTAACCCAAAAATCACGCCTTGTTTTTTTTTTTTTTTTTTGCAAATATCCCCACTTAACACAAAAATCATGCCTTTTCTCTATGAAAATCCCCCATCTAAAAAGAAATTCATGCATTTTCGTTTGGAAAATCCCCCATTTAAGTGAAAATCACGCATTTTGGCTTCGAAAACCCCCAATTCAACCTGAAACGAAGCATTTCCTCTTCGAAAATCCCCCATTTAACCCGAAAATCATGCATTTTCTCTTCAAAAATACCCCATTCAAACAAAAATCACACATCTTCTCTTTGAGAATCCCTGATTTAAACTGAAAATCACGCATATTCTCTTCAAAAATAGCTGTTTAAACCAAAAATTACGCGTTTTCTCTTCAAAAATCCCCCCTTAACCCCAAAACATGCATTGTCTCTTCAACAATCCCCCATTTAACCCCAAAATCACCCATTTTCTCTTGCAAAATCCCCCATTTAACTCAAAAATCACACATTTTCTCTTGGAAAATCCCCCATTTACCCCAAATCATGCTTTATCTCTTCAAAAATACCCCTTTATCCCAAAATCACACATTTTCTCTCGGAAAATCCCCATTTAACGTGAAAATCACACTTTTGCTCTCCAAAAATCCCCCATTTGACCCCAAAATCAAACATGTTTGCTACAAGAATCCCCCATGTATCCAAAAAATCACGCATTCCTCTACAAAAATCTCACATGTAAACGAAAATCATGCATTTTCTCTTCGAGAATCCCCCATTTAACCCGAAAATCACACATTTTCCCTTCAAAAATACCCCACTTAAACAAAAATAACGCTTTTTCTCTTTGAGAATCCCTCTTTTAAACCCAAAATCATGCATATTCTCTACAAAAATAGCAGTTTTAACCCAAAATCACCCATTTTCTCTTCGAGAATCCCCATTTACCCCGAAAATCACACATTTTCCCTTCAAGAATCCCCATTTAATCTGAAAATCACGCATTTTCTCTTCAAAAATCCCCCATTTAACCAGAAAAAAAAGGCTATTTCTCTTTGGAAATCCCCCATGTAACCCGACAATGATGCATTTTCTCTTCAAGAATCCCTGATCTAACCTGAAAATCACGCATTTTCACTTCAAAAATACATAATTTATCAAAAATCACAAGTTTTCTCTTAAAAACAAACAAACAAACAAACAAACAAACAAACAAGCACATTTAACCCCAAAATCATGTATTTTCTCATCGAAAATCCCTGCTTTAACCTGAACACCACGCATTTTCACCACAAAAATCCTCCGTTTAACAGAAAGTCATGCATTTTCGCTGGAAAAACCCCCTTTTAACCAAAACTCACACATTTTCTCTTCAACAATCCCCCATTTAACCTGGAAATTACACATTTTCTCTTGGAAAATCCCCCATTTAACGTGAAAATCACGCCTTTTCCCTGGAAAGTCCCCCATTTAACCCAAAATCACAAATTTTCCCTTGGAAAATCCCCCATTTAACCCGAAAATCATGCATTCGCTCTACAAAAATCCCACGTTTATCTCAAACAACACGCATTTTCTCTTCCGAAATCCCCCATTAACCTGAAAATCATGCATTTTCTCTTCAACTACACCAAATTTTACCTGAGAATCATGGTTTTTTTTTTTTTTGCAGAAATCCCCCGTTTAACCCGAAAATCACGCATGTTCTCTGCCAAAATCCCTCATTTAACAAAAATCAAGCATTGTCTCTGCAAGAAATCCCTCATTTAAATGAAAATCAAGCATTTTCTCTGCAAAAATACACAATTTAACCCAGGAATGATGCATTTTCTTTGCAGAAATCACCCAATTAACCAAAAATCACGCATTTTCTCTCCAAAAATCTCCCATGTAACCTGAAAATCACGCATTATCTCGACGAAAATCACACATTTAATGCAAACATCAGGCATTTTCTCTTAGAGATTCCGTGATTTAACTGAAAATCACACATTTTCTCTTCAAAAATCCCCTATTTAACCCAAAAATCACGCCTTGTTGTTTTTTTTTTTTTTTTTTGCAAATATCCCCACTTAACACAAAAAATCATGCCTTTTCTCTATGAAAATCCCCCATCTAAAAAGAAATTCATGCATTTTCGTTTGGAAAATCCCCCATTTAAGTGAAAATCACGCATTTTGGCTTCGAAAACCCCAATTCAACCTGAAACGAAGCATTTCCTCTTCGAAAAATCCCCCATTTAACCCGAAAATCATGCATTTTCTCTTCAAAAAATACCCTTATCCCCAAAATCACACATTTTCTCTCGGAAAATCCCCATTTAACGTGAAAATCACACTTTTGCTCTCAAAAAATCCCCCATTTGACCCCAAAATCAAACATGTTTGCTACAAGAATCCCCCATGTATCCAAAATCACGCATGTCCTCTACAAAAATCTCACATGTAAACGAAAATCATGCATTTTCTCTTCGAGAATCCCCCATTTAACCCGAAAATCACACATTTTCCCTTCAAAAATACCCCACTTAAACAAAAATAACGCTTTTTCTCTTTGAGAATCCCTCTTTTAAACCCAAAATCATGCATATTCTCTACAAAAATAGCAGTTTAAACCCCAAAATCACCCATTTTCTCTTCGAGAATCCCCCATTTACCCCGAAAATCACACATTTTCCCTTCAAGAATCCCCATTTAATCTGAAAATCACGCATTTTCTCTTCAAAAATCCCCCATTTAACCAGAAAAAAAAGGCTATTTCTCTTTGGAAATCCCCCATGTAACCCGACAATGATGCATTTTCTCTTCAAGAATCCCTGATCTAACCTGAAAATCACGCATTTTCACTTCAAAAATACATAATTTATCAAAAATCACAAGTTTTCTCTTAAAAACAAAAACAAACAAACAAACAAACAAACAAGCACATTTAACCCCCAAATCATGTATTTTCTCATCGAAAATCCCTGCTTTAACCTGAACACCACGCATTTTCACCACAAAAATCCTCCGTTTAACAGAAAGTCATGCATTTTCGCTGGAAAACCCCCTTTAACCAAAACTCACACATTTTCTCTTCAACAATCCCCCATTTACCTGGAAATTACACATTTTTCCTTGGAAAATCCCCCATTTAACGTGAAAATCACGCCTTTTCCCTTGGAAAGTCCCCCATTTAACCCCAAAATCACAAATTTTCCCTTGGAAAATCCCCCATTTAACCCGAAAATCATGCATTCGCTCTACAAAAATCCCACGTTTATCTCAAACAACACGCATTTTCTCTTCCGAAATCCCCCATTTAACCTGAAAATCATGCATTTTCTCTTCAACTACACCAAATTTTACCTGAGAATCATGGTTTTTTTTTTTTGCAGAAATCCCCGTTTAACCCGAAAATCACGCATGTTCTCTGCCAAAAATCCCTCATTTAAACAAAAATCAAGCATTGTCTCTGCAAGAAATCCCTCATTTAAATGAAAATCAAGCATTTTCTCTGCAAAAATACACAATTTAACCCAGAATGATGCATTTTCTTTGCAGAAATCACCCAATTAACCAAAAATCACGCATTTTCTCTCAAAAATCTCCCATGTAACCTGAAAATCACGCATTATCTCGACGAAAATCACACATTTAATGCAAACATCAGGCATTTTCTCTTAGAGATTCCGTGATTTAACTGAAAATCACACATTTTCTCTTCAAAAATCCCCTATTTAACCCAAAAATCACGCCTTGTTTGTTTTTTTTTTTTTTTTTTGCAAATATCCCCCACTTAACACAAAAATCATGCCTTTTCTCTATGAAAATCCCCATCTAAAAAGAAATTCATGCATTTTCGTTTGGAAAATCCCCCATTTAAGTGAAAATCACGCATTTTGGCTTCGAAAACCCCCAATTCAACCTGAAACGAAGCATTTCCTCTTCGAAAATCCCCCATTTAACCCGAAAATCATGCATTTTCTCTTCAAAAATACCCCATTCAAACAAAAATCACACATCTTCTCTTTGAGAATCCCTGATTTAAACTGAAAATCACGCATATTCTCTTCAAAAATAGCTGTTTAAACCAAAAATTACGCGTTTTCTCTTCAAAAATCCCCCCTTAACCCCAAAACCATGCATTGTCTCTTCAACAATCCCCCATTTAACCCCAAAATCACCCATTTTCTCTTGCAAAATCCCCCATTTAACTCAAAAATCACACATTTTCTCTTGGAAAATCCCCCATTTACCCCAAAATCATGCTTTATCTCTTCAAAAATACCCCTTTATCCCCAAAATCACACATTTTCTCTCGGAAAATCCCCCATTTAACGTGAAAATCACACTTTTGCTCTCCAAAAATCCCCATTTGACCCCAAAATCAAACATGTTTGCTACAAGAATCCCCCATGTATCCAAAAAATCACGCATGTCCTCTACAAAAATCTCACATGTAAACGAAAATCATGCATTTTCTCTTCGAGAATCCCCCATTTAACCCGAAAATCACACATTTTCCCTTCAAAAATACCCCACTTAAACAAAAATAACGCTTTTTCTCTTTGAGAATCCCTCTTTTAAACCCAAAAATCATGCATATTCTCTACAAAAATAGCAGTTTAAACCCAAAATCACCCATTTTCTCTTCGAGAATCCCCCATTTACCCCGAAAATCACACATTTTCCCTTCAAGAATCCCCATTTAATCTGAAAATCACGCATTTTCTCTTCAAAAATCCCCCATTTAACCAGAAAAAAAAGGCTATTTCTCTTTGGAAATCCCCCATGTAACCCGACAATGATGCATTTTCTCTTCAAGAATCCCTGATCTAACCTGAAAATCACGCATTTTCACTTCAAAAATACATAATTTATCAAAAATCACAAGTTTTCTCTTAAAAACAAACAAAAAACAAAAACAAACAAACAAACAAGCACATTTAACCCCCAAATCATGTATTTTCTCATCGAAAATCCCTGCTTTAACCTGAACACCACGCATTTTCACCACAAAAATCCTCCGTTTAACAGAAAGTCATGCATTTTCGCTGGAAAACCCCCTTTTAACCAAAACTCACACATTTTCTCTTCAACAATCCCCATTTAACCTGGAAATTACACATTTTCTCTTGGAAAATCCCCATTTAACGTGAAAATCACGCCTTTTCCTTGGAAAGTCCCCCATTTAACCCCAAAATCACAAATTTCCCTTGGAAAATCCCCCATTTAACCCGAAAATCATGCATTCGCTCTACAAAAATCCCACGTTTATCTCAAACAACACGCATTTTCTCTTCCGAAATCCCCCATTTAACCTGAAAATCATGCATTTTCTCTTCAACTACACCAAATTTTACCTGAGAATCATGGTTTTTTTTTTTTGCAGAAATCCCCCGTTTAACCGAAAATCACGCATGTTCTCTGCCAAAATCCCTCATTTAAACAAAAATCAAGCATTGTCTCTGCAAGAAATCCCTCATTTAAATGAAAATCAAGCATTTTCTCTGCAAAAATACACAATTTAACCCAGAATGATGCATTTTCTTTGCAGAAATCACCCAATTAACCAAAAATCACGCATTTTCTCTCCAAAAATCTCCCATGTAACCTGAAAATCACGCATTATCTCGACGAAAATCACACATTTAATGCAAACATCAGGCATTTTCTCTTAGAGATTCCGTGATTTAACTGAAAATCACACATTTTCTCTTCAAAAATCCCCTATTTAACCCAAAAATCACGCCTTGTTTTTGTTTTTTTTTTTTTTTTTTTTTGCAAATATCCCCCACTTAACACAAAAATCATGCCTTTTCTCTATGAAAATCCCCCATCTAAAAAGAAATTCATGCATTTTCGTTTGGAAAATCCCCCATTTAAGTGAAAATCACGCATTTTGGCTTCGAAAACCCCCAATTCAACCTGAAACGAAGCATTTCCTCTTCGAAAATCCCCCATTTAACCCGAAAATCATGCATTTTCTCTTCAAAAATACCCCATTCAAACAAAAATCACACATCTTCTCTTTGAGAATCCCTGATTTAAACTGAAAATCACGCATATTCTCTTCAAAAATAGCTGTTTAAACCAAAAATTACGCGTTTTCTCTTCAAAAATCCCCCCTTAACCCCAAAACCATGCATTGTCTCTTCAACAATCCCCCATTTAACCCCAAATCACCCATTTTCTCTTGCAAAATCCCCCATTAACTCAAAAATCACACATTTTCTCTTGGAAAATCCCCCATTTACCCCCAAATCATGCTTTATCTCTTCAAAAATACCCCTTTATCCCCAAAATCACACATTTTCTCTCGGAAAATCCCCCATTTAACGTGAAAATCACACTTTTGCTCTCCAAAAATCCCCCATTTGACCCAAAATCAAACATGTTTGCTACAAGAATCCCCCATGTATCCAAAAAATCACGCATGTCCTCTACAAAAATCTCACATGTAAACGAAAATCATGCATTTTCTCTTCGAGAATCCCCCATTTAACCCGAAAATCACACATTTTCCCTTCAAAAATACCCCACTTAAACAAAAATAACGCTTTTCTCTTTGAGAATCCCTCTTTTAAACCCAAAATCATGCATATTCTCTACAAAAATAGCAGTTTAAACCCCAAAATCACCCATTTTCTCTTCGAGAATCCCCCATTTACCCCGAAAATCACACATTTTCCCTTCAAGAATCCCCATTTAATCTGAAAATCACGCATTTTCTCTTCAAAAATCCCCCATTTAACCAGAAAAAAAAGGCTATTTCTCTTTGGAAATCCCCCATGTAACCCGACAATGATGCATTTTCTCTTCAAGAATCCCTGATCTAACCTGAAAATCACGCATTTTCACTTCAAAAATACATAATTTATCAAAAATCACAAGTTTTCTCTTAAAAAACAAACAAACAAACAAACAAACAAACAAACAAGCACATTTAACCCCAAATCATGTATTTTCTCATCGAAAATCCCTGCTTTAACCTGAACACCACGCATTTTCACCACAAAAATCCTCCGTTTAACAGAAAGTCATGCATTTTCGCTGGAAAACCCCCCTTTTAACCAAAACTCACACATTTTCTCTTCAACAATCCCCCATTTACCTGGAAATTACACATTTTCTCTTGGAAAATCCCCCATTTAACGTGAAAATCACGCCTTTTCCCTTGGAAAGTCCCCCATTTAACCCCAAAATCACAAATTTTCCCTTGGAAAATCCCCCATTTAACCCGAAAATCATGCATTCGCTCTACAAAAATCCCACGTTTATCTCAAACAACACGCATTTTCTCTTCCGAAATCCCCCATTTAACCTGAAAATCATGCATTTTCTCTTCAACTACACCAAATTTTACCTGAGAATCATGGTTTTTTTTTTTGCAGAAATCCCCCGTTTAACCCGAAAATCACGCATGTTCTCTGCCAAAATCCCTCATTTAAACAAAAATCAAGCATTGTCTCTGCAAGAAATCCCTCATTTAAATGAAAATCAAGCATTTTCTCTGCAAAAATACACAATTTAACCCAAGAATGATGCATTTTCTTTGCAGAAATCACCCAATTAACCAAAAATCACGCATTTTCTCTCCAAAAATCTCCATGTAACCTGAAAATCACGCATTATCTCGACGAAAATCACACATTTAATGCAAACATCAGGCATTTTCTCTTAGAGATTCCGTGATTTAACTGAAAATCACACATTTTCTCTTCAAAAATCCCCTATTTAACCCAAAAATCACGCCTTGTTTTTTTTTTTTTTTTTTTTGCAAATATCCCCACTTAACACAAAAATCATGCCTTTTCTCTATGAAAATCCCCCATCTAAAAGAAATTCATGCATTTTCGTTTGGAAAATCCCCCATTTAAGTGAAAATCACGCATTTTGGCTTCGAAAACCCCCAATTCAACCTGAAACGAAGCATTTCCTCTTCGAAAATCCCCCATTTAACCCGAAAATCATGCATTTTCTCTTCAAAAATACCCCATTCAAACAAAAATCACACATCTTCTCTTGAGAATCCCTGATTTAAACTGAAAATCACGCATATTCTCTTCAAAAATAGCTGTTTAAACCAAAAATTACGCGTTTTCTCTTCAAAATCCCCCTTAACCCAAAAACATGCATTGTCTCTTCAACAATCCCCCATTTAACCCCAAAATCACCCATTTTCTCTTGCAAAATCCCCCATTAACTCAAAAATCACCATTTCTCTTGGAAAATCCCCCATTTACCCCAAATCATGCTTTATCTCTTCAAAAATACCCCTTTATCCCCAAAATCACACATTTTCTCTCGGAAAATCCCCCATTTAACGTGAAAATCACACTTTGCTCTCCAAAAATCCCCCATTTGACCCCAAAATCAAACATGTTTGCTACAAGAATCCCCATGTATCCAAAAAATCACGCATGTCCTCTACAAAAATCTCACATGTAAACGAAAATCATGCATTTTCTCTTCGAGAATCCCCCATTTAACCCGAAAATCACACATTTTCCCTTCAAAAATACCCCACTTAAACAAAAATAACGCTTTTTCTCTTTGAGAATCCCTCTTTTAAACCCAAATCATGCATATTCTCTACAAAAATAGCAGTTTAAACCCCAAAATCACCCATTTTCTCTTCGAGAATCCCCCATTTACCCGAAAATCACACATTTTCCTTCAAGAATCCCCATTTAATCTGAAAATCACGCATTTTCTCTTCAAAAATCCCCCATTAACCAGAAAAAAAAGGCTATTTCTCTTTGGAAATCCCCCATGTAACCCGACAATGATGCATTTTCTCTTCAAGAATCCCTGATCTAACCTGAAAATCACGCATTTTCACTTCAAAAATACATAATTTATCAAAAATCACAAGTTTTCTCTTAAAAACAAAACAAACAAACAAACAAACAAGCACATTTAACCCCCAAATCATGTATTTTCTCATCGAAAATCCCTGCTTTAACCTGAACACCACGCATTTTCACCACAAAAATCCTCCGTTTAACAGAAAGTCATGCATTTTCGCTGGAAACCCCCCTTTTAACCAAAACTCACACATTTTCTCTTCAACAATCCCCCATTTAACCTGGAAATTACACATTTTCTCTTGGAAAATCCCCCATTTAACGTGAAAATCACGCCTTTTCCCTTGGAAAGTCCCCCATTTAACCCAAAATCACAAATTTTCCTTGGAAAATCCCCCATTTAACCCGAAAATCATGCATTCGCTCTACAAAAATCCCACGTTTATCTCAAACAACACGCATTTTCTCTTCCGAAATCCCCCATTTAACCTGAAAATCATGCATTTTCTCTTCAACTACACCAAATTTTACCTGAGAATCATGGTTTTTTTTTTTTGCAGAAATCCCCGTTTAACCCGAAAATCACGCATGTTCTCTGCAAAATCCCTCATTTAAACAAAAATCAAGCATTGTCTCTGCAAGAAATCCCTCACTAAATTTAAAGAAAATCAAGCATTTTCTCTGCAAAAATACACAATTTAACCAAGAATGATGCATTTTCTTTGCAGAAATCACCCAATTAACCAAAAATCACGCATTTTCTCTCCAAAAATCTCCCATGTAACCTGAAAATCACGCATTATCTCGACGAAAATCACACATTTAATGCAAACATCAGGCATTTTCTCTTAGAGATTCCGTGATTTAACTGAAAATCACACATTTTCTCTTCAAAAATCCCCTATTTAACCCAAAAATCACGCCTTGTTTTTTTTTTTTTTTTTTGCAAATATCCCCACTTAACACAAAAATCATGCCTTTTCTCTATGAAAATCCCCCATCTAAAAAGAAATTCATGCATTTTCGTTTGGAAAATCCCCCATTTAAGTGAAAATCACGCATTTTGGCTTCGAAAACCCCCAATTCAACCTGAAACGAAGCATTTCCTCTTCGAAAATCCCCCATTTAACCCGAAAATCATGCATTTTCTCTTCAAAAAATACCCATTCAAACAAAAATCACACATCTTCTCTTTGAGAATCCCTGATTTAAACTGAAAATCACGCATATTCTCTTCAAAAATAGCTGTTTAAACCAAAAATTACGCGTTTCTCTTCAAAAATCCCCCCTTAACCCCAAAACCATGCATTGTCTCTTCAACAATCCCCCATTAACCCCAAAATCACCCATTTTCTCTTGCAAAATCCCCCATTAACTCAAAAATCACACATTTTCTTGGAAAATCCCCCATTTACCCCAAATCATGCTTATCTCTTCAAAAATACCCTTTATCCCCAAAATCACACATTTTCTCTCGGAAAATCCCCCATTTAACGTGAAAATCACACTTTTGCTCTCCAAAAATCCCCCATTTGACCCCAAAATCAAACATGTTTGCTACAAGAATCCCCCATGTATCCAAAAAATCACGCATGTCCTCTACAAAAATCTCACATGTAAACGAAAATCATGCATTTTCTCTTCGAGAATCCCCCATTAACCCGAAAATCACACATTTTCCTTCAAAAATACCAATTAAACAAAAATAACGCTTTTTCTCTTGAGAATCCCTCTTTTAAACCCAAAATCATGCATATTCTCTACAAAAATAGCAGTTTAAACCCAAAATCACCCATTTTCTCTTCGAGAATCCCCCATTTACCCCGAAAATCACACATTTTCCCTTCAAGAATCCCCATTTAATCTGAAAATCACGCATTTTCTCTTCAAAAATCCCCCATTTAACCAGAAAAAAAGGCTATTTCTCTTTGGAAATCCCCCATGAACCGACAATGATGCATTTTCTCTTCAAGAATCCCTGATCTAACCTGAAAATCACGCATTTTCACTTCAAAAATACATAATTTATCAAAAATCACAAGTTTTCTCTTAAAAACAAACAACAAACAAAAAACAAACAAGCACATTTAACCCCAAATCATGTATTTTCTCATCGAAAATCCCTGCTTTAACCTGAACACCACGCATTTCACCACAAAAATCCCCGTTTAACAGAAAGTCATGCATTTTCGCTGGGAAAACCCCTTTTAACCAAAACTCACACATTTTTCTTCAAACAATCCCCCATTTACCTGGAAATTACACATTTTCTCTTGGAAAATCCCCCATTTAACGTGAAAATCACGCCTTTTCCTTGGAAAGTCCCATTTAACCCAAAAATCACAAATTTTCCCTTGGAAAATCCCCATAAATTATTTAAAAACCCGTCCCCCCAAAACCCACCTCAATTCACACACCGAAAATCATTGCATTCGCTCTACAAAAATCCCACGTTTATCTCAAACAACACGCATTTTCTCTTCCGAAATCCCCCATTTAACCTGAAAATCAGCATTTTCTCTTCAACTACACCAAATTTTACCTGAGAATCATGGTTTTTTTTTTTTTGCAGAAATCCCCCGTTTAACCCGAAAATCACGCATGTTCTCTGCCAAAACCCTCATTTAAACAAAATCAAGCATGTCTCTGCAAGAAATCCCTCATTTAATGAAAATCAAGCATTTTCTCTGCAAAAAATACACAATTTAACCCAAGAATGATGCATTTCTTTGCAGAAATCCCCAATTAACCAAAATCACGCATTTTCTCTCCAAAAATCTCCCATTAACCTGAAAATCACGCATTATCTCGACGAAAATCACACATTTAATGCAAACATCAGGCATTTTCTCTTAGAGATTCCGTGATTAACTGAAAATCACACATTTTCTCTTCAAAAATCCCTATTTATTTAACCCAAAAATCACGCTTGTTTTTTTTTTTTGTTTTTTTGCAAATATCCCCACTTACACAAAAATCATGCTCCTTTCTCTATGAAATCCCCCATCTAAAAAGAAATTCATGCATTTTCGTTTGAAAATCCCCCATTAGTGAAAATCACGCATTTTGGCTTCGAAAAACCCCAATTCAACCTGAAACGAAGCATTTCTCTTCGAAAATCCCCATTTAACCCGAAAAATCATGCATTTTCTCTTCAAAAATACCCCATTCAAACAAAAATCACACATTTTCTCTTTGAGAATCCCTGATTTAAACTGAAAATCACGCATATTCTCTTCAAAAATAGCTGTTTAAACCAAAAATTACGCGTTTTCTCTTCAAAATCCCCCCTTTAACCCAAAATCATGCATTGTCTCTTCAACAATCCCCATTTAACCCAAAATCACCCATTTTCTCTTGCAAAATCCCCCATTAACCAAAAAACATGCATTTTCTCTTGAAAAATCCCCATTACCCCCAAAACATGCTTTATCTCTTCAAAAATACCCCTTTATCCCAAAATCACACATTTTCTC